>NW_009195453.1:0-3307 GCF_000690835.1 Fulmarus glacialis | reverse complement strand
CCTTAGTGGTAGCACATAGGTGCTATTTTGTTTATTTTAAATGGAAAAAATTACATAATGCATACAAGACCTAGGAGTCTAGCAAACACCTTTTGCCGTTGACAAAGAGACTTCATTTACCTCCAGTAGCTTCAAACAAGGCAGCAAAATACTCACTGGCACTATGGGAGTGGCAATGCCACACCTGCACAAAATCTGACCCAGTCTTCCTCATCTCCAGCTCTGAACACAAACCTAGTCCTCATGTACATGCTGCTTCAACAGCTCTTCAATAATACTGTGGTCCCAAGCATTGGTTTGGTGCTATAATTTAGCTGCATCTGTAGCTGGAGCAAATGGATTCTTGTCAGACTCTCTCTCCACCTGGATTGCAGTACACACAGATGGTTTCTGAAATACTATTTGCCCCTTCAGTCAAGTTACACAGATTGAGTGTATGATGGCCTACAACAATGCCGGAAGTAATTTTAAATGTGATATATAAACTGTTGACCCTAAAGAAAGGAGAGGATGATCTGTAGCACCCATTGGGATTTCATTTGGAGAGAGGCTCCCAACCATTCAAGTAACAGCACAGCAGTTGAAAGCAGTTAATGTTTTAGACTGATTTCATGCCTTAACTACTCCCTGAAAACTGTAGGCTAAAAAAAAAAAAAAAAAACCACCACATTAAAAAAAGAAATCAACTCCCCCTAACTTTGAAGTCTGGCTGATTTATTGGTGCACTCTCCTTTCTCTACTCAGGCACAGAGGAAGGAGAAGATGCAGCTTGTCTTTAACAAAAACATTCTTGGAGCAGCTCTGTCCCATTTTCTTCCAAGGCCAAATTAATTTTTCAAAGAATTTCCTGTTCTTCCCTCCTCTGAAGTTTCCTCAGTCATTTTCTTACGTAACTAGCTGCTTCTTACAATTTATGTACAAACCCCTTCCTTTCCAGCTTTCTGTGGGCTGAGCATGTTCTGGGCTCTAAATCCCCCCACCCTGTGACAGGACTTGCATGTTGGAGCAGAACTGGCCTTTGATGATAAGCTCTGCCAGAGAAGAGAGGTAAATTGGCAAGTTGAAATCTCAGGGCAAGCTTTCCCTGTATTTTCAGTTTAAGCATAGTTTATTACATGGGTTTGAACAGAGCTGATTCCCAAGCAAGACCTCAAATTTGTGGCTAGAGACCAACACCAGGTTTAAATTGCAAATACTTAAAAATTGAGAGTTCCTGAAGAACTGTTCTAGGAGGTATCTTAGAGGGGCTTTGGCTTTGCTCTTGGTGACAAGCCTCAGTTCCTGCAAGACTTTTCAGATTTGGGAAATCGGCTAGATCCTTCAAGGGGACTTTAAAGTTCAGAAGGTTGTGTAAACACATCACTCTATAAACAAAATAGCTAAAATGATTGGGCTGTACAAAAAGATTTACTTTCAAATAATTTACTTATTTACTCAGACTTTTTTGGTTTGCTCTGACTCATTTCTGAAGCAATTGAAAATAATAGCTGGTCTTGGGTTATGTGTAATATGAGAAGGTGAATACTGTCATAGTTATGACAGGTATTAGTGGAAAACAGGTACCGAACTCTTGTGCAAGTGCATCTCCTTTGAGATCTAATGAAAGGAAGTAGTGTTGCACCATGCCAGTTATCGGTCTAAAAGAGGAAAAGAAAAATGAAGTGAGATACTTGCAACAGAGAAGAAGTAAAAAGGGAGATTCACATTTTTCACAGAAACTGATTTAACCCCATAGATGCAGTAAGGAACAACTTCCTTCACAGGCCACTTCATCCCTACGAGCAAACAGTTTTGAAAACTATTGATACAGTTTTTGAATACCCTTCAAACATGGGGGGAGAGCAAAGCCATCCCTAATTTTTGGAGGGGAGGAAACAAGAAATACTCCTGTCAGGTAGCAGGGCAAGACAAGGCTCTTCAGAGTTGCAACAGGCTGCTGTGCCAACTTCCCCTGAAAAGCAGTAGGGTCTGATTTACAATGTGCTTTACTAGAGCAGACAGCATGGGTGAAGAGAAAGGAGGAGTGACCCACTGACATCTTACTTCAGGTGCTTTGCGCACGCCTATACACACGAACACGAGGCAGTGGGAGCTGCGAGAGCAGAGAAGCGAGCACCAGCTAAGCAGGGCAAGGCAGGTTCCCCTCTGCGGGGACACAGCCGAACATCATGTCACAGCCCAACCGCGTGGCCTCCTCTCCTCCCGGAGCACTGGTTTGGGGAATATTCACTTGGCTCTACACCAGGAATATGGCCAGGCTTGAGGTATGCAACTACTGCACAGATTAAAAGCTCGGTAAAAACTGGATTGGCAGAACATAGTGCAGAGCAATGGATGCTTTTTCCTATCTGCCAGCTGGAGCACCTGAGTCTTGGTGCCATTCACTACATCACATGTCCTGGACACTTTTTGGGCACAGGGGTGATGGAGCAAGTATTCCCGTGGCCCTGAGCTGCTCTCCAGGCACCCTTTTACCACATCTCCCATTGCTTCTGGATGAACGACATACATGCTCTGTGCAGAGCTTCCCTGCATTTCTCTGTCAAAACTGCACCATCTAGAAATCACTCCAAGGACTCGCAGAATTGCTCTCAATACATAGTTATTTGTGCCACACTCGTGATATTCATGAGCAAAAGATAAACAAGCATCCCAATTCCTAAAGCATTTTAAAATACAGAGTCTGAAGTACCACGCATGTAGATTAAGTGAAGTAGTAGCATTTATCACAGGGATCCTCCTCTCTACTATCCCAACTCCTCTTATACAACAGGGAGGTACTCTTGCACCTACTTCACACTGAAGGATTACTAGAAGCAACCAGCAACTCCAAGAAAACCAAAGAGGAGAAGTCTACAAAAAATGAGTATTGCCACCACAATGGTACGAGTAGCATCTTCATCTTCCCTCCTCCACCCCCCCCACCTATTTCAACCTTTTTACTTCTGGGTGTTTGACTTGTTTTCAGTGAATCCCTGCTAAGGCAAACCATCTTCCTGACAGCTGCACCAGCAACAAACCCTGGAAATCTCCAGCTGCAGGACTACAGCAACAAGTCCAGAGAGACCTTGCTGAAGGCTGTACGTCCTTCTGTCATGCCACCAGCTCCCTTCAGGAAGGCACGCAGGGCAAATCCTGGAGGCTTTACTGCTGCCGCTCCTGCTCTAAGGCCTTTGCTCCAGCGCTCCTTCCCGAGCTGCTTGTGAACGGCCGATGGCAGCGCAGGGTACCCAGCTCGGTCAAGGTCACCGGCCCCTGGATTTGGGGAAGCCCTGGGACGGCGCCTCCGCCGCGATGTCCTTGGGCG
>NW_009195452.1:9809-20691 GCF_000690835.1 Fulmarus glacialis | reverse complement strand
TATACATATATTTTTTTTTTTTTAGAAAGGAAAATGCCTTGATTGAGAAAAGCAAAAGTTCACCTTAATATTCGGGGCATGGAGGATTGTTTTTATTACTTATCATTCCCTCCCCCCATCACCTCTTCTTACAAATGAGAGTTTTTGACACCTCCATTATAGAAACAGATAATTATCTAGGTGTTACAGTCTGAATACAATACTAGGATATAAGAAAGTCACTGTCACCTTAGCTCCCAACTTGCTCAGGGTGAAGTACAGCTTTGGGCAAAATTCCTGAAGAAAGCCAAAGCACCAGCTAACTTCTATTTAAAACTACTAATGTTAACATAATTATGCATTTAAATAATATAAACTTTGTGCAGATATGAAATAGAAAGGCACACTTCATTTATAACTGTTCAAGGGATGCACAACTTAGTTATACTGCTATGATCATCTTCCTTGTAACATGGTTTGTTTTCAGTATCACAAAGCATGGCCAAAGGCAAGACAGGCAAATTTTAAGTTTCTAGTCTTCCATTGTACCGATTCTATACAACTTCCAGGAGTAAACACTATAAATTTGGCTAATTAGCTGAATGAAAGAAATCCAGATTGTGAGAAGAACTGGCCGATTGACTGTCAGCTATTTGGAAAACAGTCTCTCTTCTTCCTATTATTTGTGCTCCTAATATATGTTAGTCTAACAACTTCATCAACAACTCCGTTCCTCTTTCAGAAGTGTGAACTTGGGCGAAACAATACCCCTGTAGTAAGTTACATTTCTACATAGAGTTTACTTTATTACACCGCAAAATTGTCTTGCTTTTGGATACTGATTCTTAGACCACTTGTTGGTATAAGAACTCACAGATGGTCAACAAAACTTCTTTACTGCACCAAGTTGAAAAGATAAATTTGCATTCAGTTTGATACTAACAGACATGTGTCTGTGATGCATCATTGACCAGAACTTCCACATACCTATTGTGCATTACGGGGGACATATTCTCTCTAAAAAGCACACCCATAGGTTCAAAAGAGTGATTTAGAGGAAAATACCCATTGACTCTAATTGCCTTTTAAGATGTGATCTGTATCCCTGCCAGAGACACTTTGTTATCATGAGGCTAGCGTACAGCATAAAAAGGTTACCAGAGAGGAAAGCGTTAAAATCCTGAACATTTTTCTAGAGCAGAGTTTTGAACTCTCGACAGATGTCACTAATGTACCTGATTTACTGTAACATGCACTTTTACATTTTGTCATTCATATTGACTTTCCATTTGACACTCTCTAATGGATAATCAAGGTCAACTAAAGCATAATCAATTAGTCTGCATTAATTGGTGGCCAGAACTACATTTTTCTTGTGATTTCCAACATATCCATGTACTGTACATCTTTCAGATTTCCCCGGGGCCCCCCTGAAGCATGTTGCTTTCAGAGTAATTATAATGAGTTAGAATGTCTTTGTTCAATGATATTCTGGCAAATTATTCTCCAGGAGCACCAAACAGAAGGTAAATTTTGCCTTAAAATATTCCATGCTTCTATCAAAAATATCATTTGCTCTTTTAGTGGCATATTGACAGTAATACTATAAAAGATATCTTGACAATCAGAGTGGCAGGTAGGAAGACAGGCAGAAAATTCCCATCTCAGAAAATGTTACTAAAGAAGGGGAGGAAGAGAAAAGAAAAAAAAAAAAAAAAAGAAAGAAAAAAAAAGAGGAAATGTTTCTGCTTCAGCCTCAGAGAGTTCTCCTTCACATACACCTGGGGAGGGCAAACTATAACTCTCTCTGAATCAAGGCAAGGATAACAAAAAAAATTGTTCCTTCCTGCCTTACAAAGGTGTGCAGAAAGGAAAACTGTTTACTTTTAAAAGATACAGGATGGTCCGGAGCCAGAGTAAACCTCTATTGGATAAGCTTGTTTACGATTCACATCTTTTGCTCTTCCATGCCATGCTTCCTCTCTTCCCTTCCCAACCTTCCCTGATTAACCTACTTCTAACTATCTTATCCCTAGTTATCCCTCGTATTCCTATTAACTTTGGAAGCATTGTGAATATCTCTTTAAGCCTTATGAGAATTGCAACTAAACTCCATTTGATCCTGAGGAAACATAAATTCTTAATCTGAAGTCTTTACAGAGTCAAGAAAGCCTTCTAGTCCTCATTCTGAGTCTTCTGAAAATACAAAAGAAAACCATCTACATGTCTAACTTGCCGCTGCCTTATTTTTTCCTCAACAGAGACTGGGATACATTGTCCTGCTGCCATTTTCTATGTATTCTGATCCTTCTCTCATAACAGCAATGGATATAACCAGAAACTTGGTTCTATCATGAGGAGGTAGCCTTGTCCTCCAATATATTGAATGCTGCCCTCATTTTGGGATTATCCACAGACTTGCTGGCTAGGCATTTTGTGTCATTGTCCAGATCATTAATGAAAATGCTAAATGGGGTTGACCGCATTTAGAGGTCATTAGGATATGTCTAAGAGACACCACCAGAAACCAACTGCCAGCTGGAGTTTGTCCCATTGATTATAACTGCTTGAGCCCAATGGTTCACCCAGTTTTCCAGCCACCTATTCATGCACTTAAATAGTTCATATCTCAGCAATTTGGCTATAAGGATGCAATGGGAAAGCATATAAAGAGCTATTCTGAAGTCAAGGTAAACAATATGCACTTCTCCCTTTGCCCACACAACAGATCATCTCACCATAGAAAGCAATTGGTGCAGTCAGCTACAATTTGCCTTTGTTGGTAAATTTGTGCTGAATGTTCCCAGTCACCTTGTCCTTTGTGTGCCTGGGCATGGCTCTTGTAGGATGCTTTTTTGAAGATGAATGTGAGATTTACCTACTTTCAGCAACAAGGAACCTCTCCCTTGCAAGGACCTTTCAAAAATGACAGAGAGAAGCCTTGCAATGACATTAGCCAGCTTCTCAGCACCCTTGAAGGCATCCCACTGGTCTGCAGGCTAGGCTCAGAGACTTGGAAGACATGGATGTTACATTACAAGAAGAATCCATGGCAGTGACAATGTTGTGACTATGTCTACTGACCCATCGACCAGTAAGACCACAGGTTCCTTAGTCTTTCTTTTGCCGTCAGTTTCCAGGAATGTCTTCATTTTAATGGTACTCCCTTTTAACTCAGTAAAGCAGTACCGACTTGTGTAGGCAGCAGTAACAACTTGGGAATGACCAGCAGTCGCTTTCCTAGAAATCTCACCCTACAAGTGCAGAAATAGCATGCTAACTTGAGACCTCTCAAAAAAAAGCATGCAACTAATGGCTTCTGAAATCATGTCACTCAAAGGTAGTCTAAGATTCTAGTTTAAGGGCTTCATACAAGTAGAACAATTATTTAGGTTTCTGGAGACATATACTGCTGAGAGACTGATGGCACATGTCATGAAGCTATGAAAATTTTCCATGAAAAGGAATTTATTTGTTCATTTTGATGGCATGGTTCAGAGCATTTTGATTTTTGCCACCCAAGGCAGCCACATGAAGTTTCATGGATATTCATTCCAGATCTCCTTCCAACCATATACTCCAAATGGCTTCTAACACTGTGTTTGAGTAGGTTAGAGACCCTAATGATGTGTTCACATACAAAAGCTTCTAGTGTCAGCATGTTTACCTATAGAATGCAGTAGGAGCAAGGCAATATAGAAGTTTGAAGCACTGTGGTGTTTTTCCTGCTTGCTATGTATACCGTTGGCAGTGCACTCCTAGACCAGCAGTACTCTGTGAGGGTAGAGCGCGACAGAATCTTTGCAGATCTTGTCCACCCATCCTTTGTCATTTTGAACAAATGCTTTCTTTGCTTCTTAGCTATTTCAAAATAGCATCTTCCAACTGAAAGACTGAAGAAGTTAATTAGCATTTATTTAGCTGTCCCCTAAACAGAACATAAACAGCCTAAAATGCCAGGCTTTACTGAACATACTGTCCCATCTGAGACATCCATCACCTTAATATCTCAAAATTAATAACAGGTGTCCTATTCACAGAAAGACAATGTGTAAAATCATGGGACATCTCCAAGCCTCACTAAGAACAAGAGACGCTATGGGGTTTATCCTTCCAGACTGAGGAAAAGAAGGATTTTAATTATTTTTCTTGATTTGGTCACCATAGCAACAATGACTGTTCAGGGTTTTCTGCTACTGACTCTCTTATTCTGACATACAATATAGATGCACAATACCCATGTCCATACCCTTTAGGCCAAATAAGAGAAGGCAGGCAACAGATTGGTCAGGACTTCCTTCCAGCTAATATGAAAACTCACAAGCAAAAGACAACTGAAGGAGAGAGAGAGAGGCACCACCAAAAAGAGAGAAGAGATACAGAAATACATCCTTCAGCTGATGAAAGACAGACATCCCTGACAGAAAGTGTTATGCATTGTTTCTACACGACAGGAAAACCAGAACAACAGCCCAGCCACATACAAAGAACAACTCTGCCAACAGTGGTTTTTCTCTTGCATAAGCCTTTTATGGGCCCTCTATTTCTCATGTCACATTGTAGGAACAGATACTTCTCAGTGGTGCCCATCTTCCCTCTGCAGACAGCCTGCTGCTCCACTGCAAAAACTTCCAATACCATTCTGTACCAGAAGGAAAAGTTACTGCATGAGCCAGCCAGCCAAGTGTTGAGAAAGGCAAGTTTTGTCTTCACAGGGCAGGGAGAAAACAATGATGACACATCTGGCCTCAGGCTGTGACTATGCAGTATCCTTCTGCTCTCACTGAGGCCTAGGAGAGAGTGTTTAAACCTTTCACAGACTAAACCACCATTATGTTCTTCCTTATAGTTAGGGTACGTGTCTAGCTGCAACATCTCTCCCTAGCAGCAAGGAGGAAGGGAAAGGGAATGAGAACTGCAGGGCTTGGGAGCTCACTCAGTATTAATGTTCAGTCACTTGGACAAAAAGGTGCCATATGAAGCTGCTCTACCAATAATTCCTCTTTAGACAATTTTGCAATTGTCTGCTCTGAAAAAATGCCAGCTTTGCCAGTTTACAAGTTAGGCCTAAAAACTTTTGCATAGTTCTATGATGTGTTCAATACCTGCCTATATACTTATCCCTTTTAGGCCTGCTATCTGCAAGTTAACAACAATGTTAAAGTTTACATTGTTCTGTTGTGCAATTTAGAGCTGAGACCATGAAGGCAAAGCTTTCTCCAGATCACTTCCATAGAAAAAAGGAACAAGTAGAAAAAGTCTCCACCTGCCTTTGCAGCATTCAGTAAAACTGTTGTTTCAGAGCTGTAATTCAAGTTGAAGTATGGAATTTGCACTGAAAAAGAACCAGACAATAATGAAAAGAAAGAATTCCATAACAAATAGAATTATGTTTACTTAATATACCAAGAAGGTAGGAAAGTGCTGTGCCTGATTTGTACAAAAGTTACTGCTGTTATGAAACACTAAAACAAACATCATTACATGACAAATCAAAATTCCTTCAATAAATTCACTGCTGATTACCTTAGGGACAAACTAGAACTGCTGCTTAATGGTTCATTTTTAAGAAATCGGTCAAGGAAATGAAGTTGCTGTGCATGCTAGTTGTATTAAGTTTCCTGAAAACACTAAAAGGAAAAAGCCATATAGTGAGGTGTTCAAGACTGCATGCTGAAAGTTTCAGGCATCTTACCCCTGAGAAATAAAGCTACATTTAATAAAATCAGCTCATTTGTGGCATCAGGTCGCACTGCATAGAAGACCTTTGCAACCAAGTTCAAAAGAATACGGGAAAATTTGCTGCATTTCCATAGTGCTGGATAAGAATATGAATACCAGATCTGAGCTCCTTATTTTAATGGAGGATGACTGAGGAGTTCATAACTTGTAAGGAGCTACTTGCCCATATCTTGAATTAAACCAATCATTTTGTGTTCCATCTGCCAGATATTTGATTAAAACAACATGAAAAACTTTCAATGAGGTGCATTTCCTATGATAACAAGCTAAAAGGAGAGACACCGAAGAACAAAAAAGTTGTTGAGGTATACACATCTGCATTTTTTCAATATAGAGATCTTGCTGCACCCATCTTCAAAATGGATCACATCATGAACAGTTTGTTGAAACACGTGTAAATTCTCCAACTGAGAGTTATGAACCACTTTTTGGCCTCTCCTGAAATTGTGAAATTTTGTTTGAAGATGTCAGACATGTCAGAGCAAAAAGTATTTGATTGTTGAGCAGAGCAGAAGTGCCAACCAAAAGGAGAAGGATTGCTGAAGAAATCAAGTTGATGAATTCCTTCATTCAAAAGTGGAAGGCTTAATTCAACAACAAGAAAAACAATACTGAGCTTGTAGTTGGCTTCATGTTCTTTTACATTTTTAGTTTTCCCAATGCTTGTGCACTGGTGCAAGAAAGGTGAAGAATGTGCAAGAAAAGGTGAAATTCATTCCATTAGACCTTAAAAGTTAGATTGGGATATAGAATTATAGGGGGTTGTTTGTTTGTTTGTTTGTTTTTTAATCACTAAAGTAAGTTTCAGTACGATATTTTTCCTTAGTTTAGAGAAGTCTGTAAACTTCCAACAGCTTTATATCATCAACAAAGCAACAGTCTAAAATGTAGCTATTAATTTTCAAAATAGTGTTCTTACACAATTCTTCTATTTCCTTTCTATTACAAGAACCAAACTCTATGGCAAGATTTTATTTTCAGTGACGGTTCCATGCTGAAACTCCACACGTGGGGCTGGATACCATACTTTGGTGCAGCAAAGAAGAGAGACTGAAGACAGAACATGACACACAGATTCCTTGATTAGAATCTATTTGAATTATTAGAGTGCCACTTTGAATTACAACATCCCTGTTTTGAGGCATGCCAGCTTTTGGAGAGAATGTTGGAGAGAGATTTCTCTAGAAAGCTGGTTTTCTGAAAAAAGCATCACTTCTTTGAGGTGGGGTTGCTGTGGAATTTTTTTTTTTTTTGGTCTTGCTTAAAAGTTACATCCATCTTCACCAATGCAACTGAAGAATAAGTAGACATACTCATACACACTAGCACTGGTTACAGGGATTAAGATGTGCCAAGACTGCTCAAGTTGTTACAAATAGGTGTCTAGCAAACTGCTAAAGCTATTATCTATACTGGCTAGCTAGCAACAGCAAAGGTATGACTTTTCATTCTGCAGTTGACTGTGTGGACAACAGATTTAACCCAAAGAGTTTTGCAAGCCCACTTCTAGTAAAAAGGACAATCTCTTTGTCCTCAGAACTATACAGAAAACATCATGCCTGAATGTGTGGAAACAAAAAACTGAGTTACTCACCTTGAGACCAGTCAGAAATCAGAGGACAAAAGATGAAGCTTAGTATTTGCCAGATGGTGAAAGATAAAATGTTGATCTCATTCTTTAAAATATACTGTGTTTGAAAATAGGACAGAAAAAAAGCTCTTAAAACTTTGTCTCCCAAGAAAGCATATTTCATTCCTTCATTTCCAAAGGGATTACCTTCAAAACGTAAGACATCTTTGATAGAGCTTGTTCTCATTTACTGAAAACAAATGAAAGAGGAAGCAACAAGGGAGAGGGACAGAGATGCCCTACATTACATACAACTGATATTCTTTGCTAGTACAAGTTTAACTGAAAAATACTTTGTTTTCATGTTTTCTTCCCTGAGAGAATGTTCCTGATATGGAAAGAGTAGCATCTGAAGATGTCAGCTACCAACCACCTGCAACTTGAAGTTCTTTAGAGAATACTGGCAAGGAACAGATAATTACCCACTTCTCTGTGTGTGTGTGTGTATCTGTACTTATCTCGCCCCCACCCTTAAAAATCTGTATACATTTCTTGAAGTTATCAAGTCTACCTAGAAATCCTAAGCACTAGAAAACTGACAGAAAAACATCAGTGTGACACTGCATAACAATTACCAAGCAAAGGTCCATTCAGCCTGGAAAGCACAAGAATTTACTGTGTAATACAGATAACCTGCTGCACCACAACCTTCCTTACCCTGCATTTCCTCTTCTATAGACTAAGAGGTTGACCACAAGAAATGGTGCATTCTGAAAATGAAATACCAGTAAAATGTGAAAAATTGGTAGAATCAGAGAGAGAGAAAAAAATAATTGTTTCTATCCATTGTTAAAGATGAAATATCTTTCTAAAAATGGCAGATTTTATGTTCATGGTATAATTTTTTCCTATGGTTGCGATTTGTTTTCCTTCCCATGGAAAGAAAAAAAGTTCGTACTGAAGTTGACTTAGCACTAGTCACCTCACTCAGGTTCATTTCTGTTACTGCATCTAACAAGGTGACTCTCCCCTTTAAGAGAAGAAAAGTCTAGGATCCAGTCAAATCCTGTTCTATCATATTTTTCTTCACAGCTCTTGAAAAGCTGATGCAGACAAAAATTAAGAGAATTGAATTTTTCTGTCTTATAGCAATGAAAACATCAGAGAGAAAATGACTAAGCTACAGACGGACCAGCTGGTCTGGAAGAAGATAAGCACGTCAGGGCTGGTTATGTGAACCAGGGGAGAGGCACAGAAGTGAGGTATCAGCCCCTTCATCTCTGAATCAGAGCAAACTCTCCTTTCTTGCCTTCTAATAAAAGGAAGGGTATAATATTTCAGAAGAATGAGAAAGAAGGCGTAGGTCCACCCTATTATAAAAGCCTACATTTAAGAAAAGACTAAAAGTAAAACTCTAGCCTTACTTCAAGTATTTCAAAAATTATGAGTAAGCATAAGAACCAAAAGACAGGAAGTATTTGCCAGATCACCTCAGTCTTTGCACATATGTTAAGGATATGTGGTCTTGCTGACTTAGCAACTAAATGTGACAGTTCCAGAGCAAATAAGTGCTTGGTTTACTTGCAAGTATGTGCTAATAGCCAAAGAGATGAGACCACCTTAACCCCACAAGTTCTTTCTTCCAACTTTCATTAATTACAGATTCATCTCATTTATAAATTCTACCAGAAATGTCTCGTTAACTATCATTTAGAAGCTCCACACAAATCAGGAGTGTGGTTAGGAATAGAATAAATCATCTTAAAGCAGAAAAGGCAGTTAAAAAAGAAAAAAAAAAGGAAATGCCAACTGAGAATTTCAATATACCTGAAACATTCCAGAAGTGCAGAACTGGAAGGCATTCAAGTCAGAATTCAGTCTTTTCATATGCCAATGTTTTAACAATGTCATTACAATCAAATCACTGCGTAATGACAAAAGGAAGTGTTTCCAAGCAAGTTTCCCACATGCGGTTCCCAGAAGACCTGTCCCAAACATGCAGGAATAAAAGCAAGATGCAGGAAATGTTTTAATTAGGCTGCTACTCTATTAACTTAACCCATCTGGGAAATACTAGCAATAACTTATTTAGTGTAAATTGTCATTCTTTAATTGTTTTACCTAGTAAAGGGCTGTGCTCAGCCCCCAGCCCTTCACAGCTGGTCCACAACCTGTTGTGGGCACCCAACCTGTCCCTCCTTTCAAGTAGGTTAAAGGGCTGTAGAAGAGGGGTTGTCTCCTCAAAGCTCCAGCTTTGTTTCTCACTTCCTTAAAGCATTTCTAAGCACTCATTCATATGTCACAGATATGACCTAACTTCCCACCATGATACTGAATCTCTGAGCTGCTGGGGAGGAAAGGCAGAAAGAGCTGGATTAAGGGCAGGATAAGAAAGAACGAACATATATCCAAGTTCACTACAAAGGAAAGTGTATTGCCAGGTGCTCTTTCACCAAAAAGGTGATTGTCAGAATGAGCAGAAAAGACAAAAATGATCTGACACTCAAGCCATTGAAAACTTGCTGGCCAGAGTGGCAAGGATCCGTGAATACAGCAATCCAATGTTACTACAAAGCAGTTAATTACTAAACATGTGCCATTCATGAGTTCAAGCAGTTACAAAACACTACCATTTGTCTACAGAAAAGCTTTGCTTCCCCTCCTTGTCAATATGCACACCAGACAGGTTAATAGAAATGAAATACGGAAGAGAGAAACACCAATCAAGCTATGGGATATATGTGTTTGTGTACTTACATATATTTACTATGGAGAGGCTTAAAAAAAAAGTCATAAACATCTCACTACACAGGCAGGAATCATCAATATTCTTCCAACAGCAGCAGCACACTGCAGAATAGGAGCTTGAATTCCCTCAAGCAGTTGACAGCACAGTAGTACATAGGGAAAGTCTCAAGAGCCATAAGCCTGGTTTTAAAGTTAATAGCATACATTGCAGCTTAAGAAAATATGCCAAGTTTATTGGAAAAATATCAATGTATTAACGTTAACAGTCTGTACAGGTACCTGCCTGTCTCCCAGAAAGCTGAATAGCTTAGGAAACTTCAGCAGACCTCTTCCAAAATCCATTATATGTGAAAATGCAGCAGTATTAAGGTAACTTTTAAAGCAGTAAGTGCTGTGGCTTGATATGGAAGTGAAAGTATCTGTTGTTTTGTAATCAACTACCTGTGATCTCTAAGATCTAAGGAGAATTGGAGTGGAGAAGTTAAAGGTTTAATCCAACTGTGAGGCTTTGATTTCCTAAAAAAACATTCTGGAGCTGAATCTGAAAAGAATCAGCGTTTCAGTCTGCTTTTATTTGTTCATCCTTGTTATGTTGCCTAACAAAATCTGCACGTGCTAGCCTTGTAATAGATTTGACTGAAAAGCCTTTCTTCTACCAAACATTTCTAATGTATTATCTTGGATGGAAACCTGCTATATAAAACATTATTATATAACAAAGCTTGACATCTTCAGCACTCTAAGGTTTCTTTCTTAATATGATTACGTACTTGCAGAACAAGGAAGATGATAGATAAAAGAAGGAATTAACAGTAATATTTTAGTTAGCTTGTTTATTCCCCG
>NW_009195452.1:0-9797 GCF_000690835.1 Fulmarus glacialis | reverse complement strand
CCCCCCCCCTTTTGCTATGTGAAGTCACCGATAGATTGTCAATCAAATTTCTAAAAAAAGTCCTGTGTGTTACAATCACTTTCAATCTGCGGCCTTTTTTCTTTTTCTCCCAAAAAAATGGAGCTTCTTTAAGAGAAACTGAGTATAGACTCTCAAATGATCTAGGAATACCTAATATCCTTGTATTCAAGCTACATTTAAGCTTCTATAAACCTCTTGGTTTGTGTATTTTAAATATCCTTTTAAAAAAAAAAAACAAACCAAACAACAAAAAACCCAAAAAAACAGGATTATCACATGCTGGTGACATTATACTGCTTCTGGAGAAATGGTAATTAGAAGGTTATCTAACTTGCTAAATGTTCTGACCCTTAAAATAGTAAGACTGTGTTTAAATAGATGTAGAGAAATAGCAAGTGTCCTAGCTGCTCTCAAAGGCTCCAAATCACTGCCCACTATCAACATTAATTCCCTGAAAAATTGAACCAGAAGGATTTCTTGACATTTAAAATGGCTTCATAGCCTAGGCGGCTTAGTGGTCAAGATGCAAGGCTGATAGTTTTCCAAATAGCAAAAGGGAGGCTTAGAAGAGTTTTATTTCATGGAGGTAAATCTGCTCTTATGAGAACAAAGTTTACGCAGGACAGTAGGGTAGCACAGAAGAAAAATAAGACAACTGCAACTTCTGCAGATGGAGGAGGAGGGAAATTCTAAATCTACAAGTTCCAAAACAAGGCAGGCCACTGAGGGGAAAATGGATCAGAAAACAGCAATAGAACAATGCAAGGACTGAACCCTGTTGTTAAAGTTGTTGAATTTGTAAGTTCTGTAAAATATCATTTAGAAACACACCTTTGGTTTTGTACTGAAGTGTGATACCCTACAATGAAGAATAAATTAATCTGAAGGCATATTCCATCAGACAAATGCCTACCACAAGAGGCATAACTAGCTGGCCGTGTAATATATAGATTTCCCTTCCTTGATGGACAATCTAATTGTTAGTTTCAAACTTCCTCTGACTGCTGCAATGCTGTCCCTGCCTCTCTTCCCTCCCAAACTGTAATCAACCCATGTCATTAGCTGCTTAGTAATATATTCCTTTGTATTTACTGCCCTTTCATAGCTTCCTTGAGCCTGTATTATTCACTCCCATTTTCATCTCTCTCCTCCCCTGCCAAGTTCTCAGACTAATACTATTCTTATAATTAAGGTATCTGCCCAGACATCTAACTTTAGTTGATATTAGTGACAAATTCTCAGGTTCTATTTGTATTTCAGCATTTTCTTGTTTAGAACAGTTGCTATGTCTCTCAATGAAAGTAATTAAAAAAAAAAAAAAAAGGAAGTTAAAAGATAATAAAGTGTTAGGAAAGGATCATCATTAGCTTTATATATATAGCCAGAGAAGGAGGAAGAGCAGGGAAAAATTTGAAGTGACAGAGTATTATTTCAATGAATGAATAAGGACAATAAGAAGCTGCTCTTAAAATAGTACAGAAGCACCTAGAAACTTTTCAGCAGTCTTTCTGAGCTTCAAGGAATGGAACAGATCAGAGAATACAGACTGAGACAATCTTACAGGGTAAGCACAAAAGTCAGAATATGAAACACCAGCCTTGGAAATCTTGGGTCTGATATAATTTCACTAGCTGAGTTCTGTAACCTGTTTATATTTACAAGGGACAGCAGATAACTGCAGAAAAGTATTACAAATCCTCAAACTACCTCTCCATGTTCCTGCTGCCATTTCCTAATCAAATATATATACATGCATAATTATTTCAGCATCCTAACTAGATCCCATATATTGCAGCTTAAATTATTGGAAGAGTATAAAAACTTTATTGCTTGGTTAAAACAAATCTTAATTCCATCAAATGTAACTCCAAGGCTATGGATTTTGGGGGAAGAGAAGAAATAAGACAACAAAAGAGGAAAAGAAAAATCTATTGTCTGAAATTCCTCAGCAATAGCTCAGACCTTCCTACAGAAAGTTGTTACAGTAGTAAATCACTGTAGAAATCATTCAGCCTTGTACATTGTGGGAAAGTCATGCAGCACACCACAGGCTGTCAGAGCGACAGCAGGGGACAAGTTGCAATCATCTTCCTTCTCTGGAACCTCCAGTAGAGACTGAATGGAACTAGAAGGTTAAGCTACAAAACTTTGCCGATGCTTTGCTCGGGTAAAGCATCTCTAACTTTCCACACACTAGTTAACTGACAGGAAGAAAGGTATAGAGAAATTAAGTAACTCTGTTTTGGGGTGGTCCTATGTTGGGCAATCTAACTTGAGATACCTCAGTGTTGAACATTTAGAAGCTCATGAGCTTCGTCACACCCTAGAACCCCAGCAAGCTCCAGTGTTACCAAAAAGGAACTGCTAAGTACCAGCATGTGGTTTTTTGGGTTTTTTTGGTGTTTTGGTTTGTTTTGGGTTTTTTTTTGTGATTGCACATTGTTGTAATTCAATGAAAAAAAATGTGAAAGGTACTATAAGAAATGCAAGTCCAATTTGGTAAGTCTGCAATGCACCTTAGCGTCTTGATTATATATATAAAAATGTACTAGCTCAGGTCAGAAAGTTGTTTTCTATGCTTCTACTGTACAATGTGGGTACATACATCATAATTTCAGCTGTAAAAGAGAAATTCTAAGCAAATCTTGTAGAAAAATTAATCTTAAATATATGAATTAACCAGTGTTATGGAGCCAAATAAAAAGACATGTGTTGAAAGAGAACAGTGTGTCAATCATTTGAGTAACTTTCTAAAACGCTGGGGCTCATGTATAAGAAACAATGAAGCAAATGAAGCCCAATGCCATCAAAAACTTGCCAGTATTCAAAATGTGTCATCTCACACAAACTACTCTAGAGGAAAAGTATAGTTATGTACAAGGTTTAAAGACCTCACATGATGCCATGCATACCATCTCATGATGTTACACACTGCATTAAAGGGAAAGGCTTATATTTTAAAGATTAATAAAAATCTGGAGTTTCTGTTGTGAAACCACTGTGCCTTAAAATCTTTGTAAAAAGTCTTATATCTGAATATGCGGAGTTCAAGCATGACTTATTTTATTCCCTCTACAGTTCAGCCACAACAGAAGTAGCTGCAGTGGGCAACAAATATTTAACATGCTGCTTTATCAGAGGCTCGTCATGGGAAATAACTTAAAGTAATTTATTTAATAAGATTGCCATGATGGCCAATAACATTTCAACAGGAAGGTTGCTCTTTGGACTAATTAAAACTAAAGCTTTTGAGACCTTTGTGCTCTTTGCCCCCCTCCACTGATGTGCCTTCAAAGTATAAGAGACAAAGAGTCTTTCTGAGGTTGTTTACTAAAGGTAATTTGATAGAGTTTTGAGCTCTACTAATGAGCTCATGTGTCTTGCATATTAAATAATATGACAGAATAACTCTGGGAATACAGAGTCCTTGGTTGTTGGACTACATAAAGAACTGATCTTATAAAGGTCCCAACACTCCATCTACACATTGTGACTTAGTAAGTATATATTCCTACTATTTTTTCCTAACTGCATGTTTGACCACTCCGGACATGGCAACAAGCTTTATTTTTAAATATGCAAGATGTGTTCCCTTTAATAAGTGCATTTTACTGTAGATATAGTACAGAACGTTTGCCTTAAGATTTAAATAACGACTTTATTTTTGTTTCTACTTGTATTATGAGCTTTTTTAAAAAAAAAAAAAAAGTCAGTGACAACAGGATTAAAGAGAAAGAAAATTGGGAAGTATTTAAAATTATATCTGTGCTTGAAAATGAGGAGTTTGCTGCTACAGTCATCAACAGTTTTCAGGCCAAAAGACACTATTCCAAAATGCTCTTATGGTAGGTTTCCCTGACTTGAGTGAACACAAAACACATTCTCATTTTGCCTGATCCCACGTGCTCCAGATACCTCACCCCCATACAGGGAAGTTTAAAAAAAAAAAAGTTATGTGTTCAGTTCATTTATTTCATTCTGTGATTCTATTATCACACAGATAAATACATATTGGAATGCATACAAGGGACTGAAAATGATGAAGACTTAAGCAAGATCCTGATGGCATATCTTATATCAACAACTGTTTCTTGCTCCAGCTCAGGTAATTTTTCCTCTTATAAAGGTGGGAGGGGGGAGGAGGAGGAAGAGAATATAGTTATTGAGTTTTACCTGCCATAATTGGTATAACATTCCATCTCAAATAATGAAAAGGCCCTAAACTCTTGCTTAGAAACACAATAACATTTTAATCAGTCATCTACTTATTTTCCATCAAAGAAATAATAAAAAAATTAATTCTGAAGTTCTGTTTTCTCTTTTATGACTGCCTAAAATGGAGGAATATCTATCATATAATATGTAAATAGTACAATGTTTACATTTTGTATCATTTTTCTTCTCTATACATAATTATATTCCACAGCTAGTTAACATTTTAGTGGTCTGTGCTACTTTGAAAAAAAAAAATTGAGGCTTCTTCAAAAAAAAAAAAAAGTAAAAGGGAGGCAATAGTATTTAATGCCTCAAACAAACAAGCAACTACTTGAACTGAGAATTTAAGAACTGTAAAGACAAAAAAGCTGTTTTAAAAACATTTCTTTTCTTTCAGAATCATTTGAAAATAGACTTTGTCAGGTAATATTAAAAAAATGTATCTAATATGAACTGTTTTATTGAACCTTAACTCTTTCATTGAAATCTTGCTGAACTAATTCCTCTAGCAGTCTATTCAGAATTCCAGCATTAGAGACACTATATGTATTTATAATAAAAATAGATCCAACTCAGAGACTTTATTGTCTACTGAAAAGTCAGCCAGATATAACTTATTTTCCTGATTTTTAAGTAAAATTACATGGAAAAAATAAAGGAAAAAAAAAAAGTATCTTGCCCCCAAAATAAATATCTCCCATTTGTTCTTTTCCCAAAATATCTCTTTTGAACAAAAATTTTAGGAGGTACTAGTCCTTTTCAAATTGAAAAAGCATTTTTTTCTTCTTAATATTTAGGCACCTGAAGTTCCTAAGAAATGTTTTTCCTAGTCAAACATTATAATCAGTGACAGATTTTTCCAGAAATTTCCTACCTCCAACTTTTCCCAGCTTTTTGTGTTCATCTTCCACGTCATTTTTCAAACACGGGAAAGGAAAGGAGGAAAAGCAAAAGCTGTTGTTGGCAAAAATTAGAGGGTCAACAAAAAGAGCAAGTTTCAGTAAGTTCATTTCTGACTTATGAAATGAAAAAAAAATTGTGTGCTCTACTATTTCTACATGCTTTCTCCCCCTAAAAAACTAATTTCTTCTATCAATACATGATATATCTATTTCAAACAATTATCAAATTATATATTACAAATCCACTTAAATATTTATTTTCGTTTGAAAATTTATTACACAGAGCAGTTAACTGTCTCATTTCTCCAAAAGTATCTTTCCATTTTACCTGATCCATTTCAAGTCACTGGCATTCAAGCAAAATCAAATAAGGGATTTGTGAAAGCAACAGGAAAACATTTTCCCAAGATTGTTCAGGATATTTTTTTATTTCCCAGGAACTGTATTTCTGGAGAGTCTACAAGATGCCTCTGTTGGTTTGATGAAATGGTAACACACTGGAAAACATTCAGCTACCACAAGCCCTAGTTCTAAGCAGGGCATGATTTTTATGCAATGCTCAAGTCAATATTGCTTTAGTTCCTCTAGATCGTGATGGCTGTATTCTGCTATCATAATGTACGGGATACTATATGTTTTCTGCTACAATACCTTGAGCTACCATTTCCTACACCTGCCTTTAAAGTTCATCAGCTACATAAATCACACATCATGCAACTATACAAGTGGGACTGACATGTTCAGCCCATTGCAATCACTCCATGGTAACAGCAGTCATGGTATCCTTTAGAGAGTGACTGGAGCATGGTTAAAGAAATGGTGATGGACTAACTACTTTTTTGTAATTAATTTATCCCAAAGTGGTTTTTGTAGCCTATTTTTAGCCCATGTCTCAAAACTGTAATGTGCCTAAATAGGAGATTAGGAGAAATGTGTTTGCCTAGTCACTCATAGCAAAAATATTCTGTTATAAACATTATATGAAGGAACAAGACAGCACAACTGAAGAAAAAAAAAACAAAAAACCCAAAAAAACTTACACCAGGGAAAATGAATAAATGCTTAATGCTTGATTCCTTAAAAGCACATTCAGTATATTTACTACGTTCATAGTTTGAAACAAGGCAATGAAGGAAAAACAACAACTTTACTAGAGGCTTGACTCTCATTATGTCCGAAGGTACACAGCAGGCAGCTTACTAATATGCATTCTGGAATGAAATATATACTGCATGGAAATTTTCCAGAGGAAAAATATAACTTGCTGTGATTAGTTATGATTCCTAAAGTTCAGAAGTAATTTGTATGTTGTCTAGGACGTCAAATACATGTGATTTTACACACTTTGTTTGTAAGAACTGCTCTGGGATACCAAATCATAAAACAGAATGTGGCTCGTAATTACCAGAATTTCAAAAATTCACAACATTTAAACTGCTCCAACCCATCCTCCAGGAAATGCTTGGTTGAAACAATATAGCTGTAAATGTCTATAACATCTGAGCAATAAAGAGGGGGGAAAAACCAAAAAAGGTATTTCAATAAAGAATATTAGAAAACATCCACATTGTCCCTACCACAAATCCCACATTCCTCTTTAGACAGACAAATGCTCTCAATTTACCTACTGGTTAAGAACCATCTGAACCCTCCTGCTCCCTCCCCCCTCCTTTTTTCCTCCTTGGTTTTTTTAAAATGAAAAACTTTGTTTTCAACCAAATGTCTTTGAGGCTACCTCTACATAATTAGCACAAGCTAAGAGTAGCAAAAAACCTGTGATTTATTGCACAGCTGACAAAGCATGAGCAATAGGCATTCATAAATGACCAAACGCAATTCTTGGATAACATTCAATTGAGTCCATTATGGACACAATAAAAGTTCAGGATCTGGCTCAAGCAGACACATGGTCCAGCTGTATGTGACAGCTAACTCTCATAATCCCGTCTCAGAAATCTTTATTGCCTCAAGCATTACTATCTGTTGAGCCTCAACCAAAAAATCGAGTTTCTACCATTTCTTTTGTAGTAGGAGTGAGCAACTCATGCTCCCCCTTGAAGAACACTGAAGGTCATTCACCAAAAAGGGAAATAAATCAAGGAAGCTTGACTTTTTCTGAAGTTTAAATTCTGTCTTAATAAAGTCCTGCTTCTTTCTGCCGTACATCTAGAGTACAATCTAAAGAAGCTATGTCTGTTCATAGTGTAAGAGGTGAAAAAATGAGAAGTTACTTTCTCCATTCACAAGGAAAGCTAGCTTGTCCATTCCTATAATGTTGAGGGCGCAACATCTATGCCATTTCCCGTTTTAGTGGGCTTCAGTAGGAATGCTGTGCTAAACTGATAAATAGCTGATAAAGATATCCAGACAGCTGCAGGTAAATTTCTAAAATCTTCTGTGTCTGCTACATAAAAATAAGGGACTTGGTGTAGCATTTATTAGTAATGATATGTCCTTCAAATTACATGGGGTATTAACTTGCTTGAATGCTTCTAGTTCAATCAAAAGAAGAAAGCCACAGGAAAAAAAAAAACAAGCAGGATGTAATCTTTATAAACCAGTAATCTATTAATATAGAAATTCCAGGTTGTTTTCTTACAGTTTTCTCTGTTATCTCTTCTCAAGCCAGAGAAGAAAACAGGGAAACTTCATCTATGCCTTTCCACACCTACAGCCCTAAATGCCTCAGTCAGCCAACACATTGGTACTCCAGAATCTTTAGTTATCAT
Organism: Fulmarus glacialis; assembly: GCF_000690835.1. Taxonomy (NCBI): domain Eukaryota; kingdom Metazoa; phylum Chordata; class Aves; order Procellariiformes; family Procellariidae; genus Fulmarus; species Fulmarus glacialis. The sequence goes on along the minus strand of NW_009195452.1, from coordinate 1,930 downwards.
CAGTTGTGTTTTCCACTTTATCTACATGCAGCTGTTTGTAGTTTCTGGCTTAGGCAAACAAAATGTTCCAAATCAGTTTACCAGCAAAGCAACAGTCTTTCTTCTAAGAAAGAATGTTTCACTTAAAGATCCTTCTGAGACATTTCTCAATACTAAAAAGAGAAAATTCCCTTCTGAGTGAGCTCTTGAAATTTGGAGCATACATTGAATTTTTGCATCTCACTGAAATACACTGGTTTTGTTATGCTTTATATATATTATTAGCTGACTGAGTTATATTTAGAGACTTCAAATATTTTTTTAAAGCTATGTTGCCAGCTGATAGCTTCCAGGATTTTGTTTGGGATTTTGTTTTTTGTTTTTTTGGGGTTTTTTTTTAAGTTTTCAGTTCATGGACTGAAGGCTTGAGTAAAGTTGTACCTAAAAGCAGAACTAACTTTCACTACCTAAAAATATGGTTTTAATAGAATTCAGGCCCAAACCAAATTGTAAAAAAGAAATTAAAATCCTCATTCAGCTGACTTAAACTCAAAGGGCACCTACACTTGTACTTTGAGACTTGATATGTCCTAGGTTTCTGCTCACAGCTACAAGTCCTCCAGAGCTCTGTAGACACATCTACACTCTCAAATACTTTAGTTCCCCACTGCACTCCCTAGTACTGGGTCCCTGATCATTCAGATTGAGTAAGTGTAAAAGATATCATTTCTAGCTATATTTAGGATGAGATCCTCATGATAACTTGATCCAAGGAATACTCCATGAAGGATATATAGACACTCCACCACAAGTTCTGACTCACTCAGCCTTACATGGTCCACAACTATTATTCCAGAAGGTTTTCCACCTTCAAACATTCCCATATGCATCATGCTACATCGCTAGTGATCAATACGTATCTTCAGTATGTTGCAGGACTACACTGATGGGTTGTATACAGCCCTCAGATGATATCAGGTGCTGTGAACTAAAAATAAAAGAGGCAAAAAATTACCTGTGTATAATGGAGATGTTTTAGGCCCATCAGCTATCACTTGAGGCTGAGAGGAGACCCAAAATGAAGTGATAATTAACATAAATACAGGCTGAAGCTTGCCCTGAGCAGCGCTGCCATAATCCATTTTGCCTGGAAGCCAAGGATCAAATCCTGAAGCATGTCTATTGAGCAGAACAGATACAGCATAAAGTGCTTTTCACACCCCAAACCAGAAAAAACAGCCAAACAAGAAAACAACAAAAAACCCCCACCCAAAAACCAAACAAAACCCACCACCACCCCACCCAAGAGAGAAAGAGAGCCATCACCTTTGTCTTCTGAAAGACTGTATTCACTAGTCTTGCTCAGAGCACCCCAACCATTACCAGGATGGACAAGTTATAAAATAAATTCATGGCTTTTTCCTCACTTTTTTGAGATAATGATGACAGATAAGCATTACATATTTACCTCATGATTAGTACACGTTCCAGGGAAGTATGATGCCTAGTTTCAGTTTTTTACCCCTCAGTCTGAGAAGGTTCAAACCCACATCTTTCAGCAGTTATTTTCTTATCTACTACTTTATTAGTGCTAAAGTTCTAAACTATCACTTCTTCATATACTCTTCTGATCCACTTTTACAGCATATGCCCTACTCTTTAACTACATGTGTGGTATCCAGCTTTTCATTTTTAAATATACTCAACAGAAAAGCATTTGTGTGTTTTCATGAACTTACTTGGGTTTCTATTCTGCCATTTTACTGTTTTCAATTTCTGACTTCCCAGTTAATTTCAGAAAGGACAACTCTTTTTCCAGCTTTTGTTACTCAAACATGTTTGCTTTACCAAAACCTTAAACTCTGTGAGTAAAACACCTAGAGCTTCTTGCTGAAATTCCCCAGCAGGAAGATTATAGAATTATAGAATTATAGAATTATAGAATCATTAA
>NW_009195451.1:0-18764 GCF_000690835.1 Fulmarus glacialis | reverse complement strand
AAAAAAAAAAAAAAAAGAGCAGAGCATATCTGTGCATCCAGTTTAATCACAGACAGATGTTTATTTGGGCCAGTAATGGTTTTGGTTTCCTTTTTCTTTCATATTTAACTTTAAGTTCGCTGGCGTGTCTTACCCTGCGCAGTCTATAACAATCAGGGTTTGGCTAAAAACTTTTCTTGTCGGAGGAGTAAGCCTGTTGCCAAGAGCTACTTCTTTGATGCAAAAAAATACATCCTGGAGGTGCTTTGTCAGATGTTTTTATATTAAACATTTTTCCTCCATAGTTTTAGTTTGCCAACGGGAAATAAAGTGCATCTATTTTCCAATGTGCTTCAGAGAGGAATCCTTTGCTCGGTGTGAAGGTTTTCCCCACGTGGCCATGGATGGCCGTGAATGTTGGAATCCCCACGGGAGAGCGTGATCGTGCAGCAGCGTCCTTCCCCATGGTTGGGAGAACTTCAAAACAATAACCTGCCTTTGCTTTGGAGTTGTTCATGTGCAGCTTCTGGCCCTGCCTGGGGTTGACATCAAAGGCAACTTTGCAAACTACAGGGTGAATCACGGAATTAATCCCTGAAAGGGAAGGTGGGAAGCTCTCGGAGGCGGCATCCCTGGGCTTTCAGCGCCTGTCCCTTTCAGAGAGATGCAGGTGTACTGTTTTATTCTACAACAAACGTCTTTCTGGGTTGATGATTTAGATTTACAGGAAGGCTGTGGGGTTTTTTTGCATTACGTTTGTGCTTGCCACAGTGGGTGGCTCAGGTGGCAGCTCCGGGACTTCAAACATTTTTTTTCCTTGGAGCAGAAGGGAGAGGGTAGCGATCATTGATTCTGCAGCTGGCTGGGCTCCTCGTTGTGCCCAAAGCCTGCTGATGGCAGTGCTTCATCCATGAGCAACGTAACCCAGCAGAGAGTACTCCACTTGGGTTGTTAATATGCAGCTGGTGGTGTTGTCCAGAGCATCGAGACTGAGCAAATACACCCTTACTTACCAATTGAAGAAAAAGCACCTTAGATCAAGGCTGGGGAAGATACTCCCTAAACGCGGCTGTTTCTCCATTGAAACGCTGCAGAGCCACTCACGTTGGGCCACCAAACCCAACAGCTGTAGCATTGAGGTCTGCAGGAGCTTGCTCTTGTAGAGCTTGTGGGTGACCATGCTTGGTGACGCTACACCTTCATGTTGCCACCGGTACCCAACTGTCCCATCTGGAGAAGCAGGAGAGGTGCCGGTGACCGTGTCCGTGCAGAGCGTGGGCCTCTGGAAGGAGGATGAAATTTTGGCCCTGGCTGTGCAGCTGTAGAAGGGTTTCTAAAGCAAACGACACCTGTTCATAAAAATATCCTACGGGTTATGAGCTTGCAATACAAGCCGTTTGGTCTTGAAATTAATTCAGAGCTGAGCCAGGTTAGTAATGCGGGGAGGGGAAATTAATTTCATGAAGGGCGAGAGACCACTGGGGAATTTACTGGAGATGGGAAAAGAGATGGTGTGTGCTGAAGGTCTCCCAAGGAGGGAAATAAAGGTTGTTCTGAGGTTTGCATCCTGCGCAGCGAGAGAGCGTCATCGCTAGCCTACAAAAATACTGTCTTCCAGGAGGGAAGGTACCTTCTGGACTGGGAGATGGAGAAATGTCCCTCTGTTATTAGCTGTACAAATGCTTTGCAGGAGCAACGCCATTCTCCAGCGCACTGATGGTGCTGAGCGGGGAGGACGGGAGGGAGCTCCCACAGCATCCTGCCTTCAACCGGGGCTGCTGTGTCCCAAGGACCTGCCTGCCCCAAGGAGCATCTTTAGCTGAGACTGCTCTGGTGATGTTCTTCATCTGAAGTGACGGAACCGTGGTGGACTCTCTTCTTCCCATGTGTTCTTCCCTGCGAGGAGCCAGGGAGTGAGTGATTTTCCCAGGATAGATGGGGCGGCTGTAGCAGAGCTGTGAATCGAGCCAAAATCTCCCCCGTCGCCATCCATTGCTTCCGTTGGTTCACGTACAAGAACATCCTTCCTCGTCAGTTATCGTCATGGCTGATGCTACTGCTTTAGCCCTCCAACACAGAAAGCACTTAGAAAAATCTGGACAGAGCTGTACCTAGTCCAGAAGAAAGAGGGGAAAAAAGCAAAACTGGCTGCCAGAGCCTTAGGATCATTTGTCTGGAGTAACGCAGACTGCCTCTTGCACAGGGGGTGGAAGAAGGTTGGTCTTATCAATATTTGGCCCCGTGCCTAATGCAGAGATTAAAGCTGCTTTGCAGGTGATACCTCTGCGTTCGTGTGTGTACGCACAGCTCCCCGGCTCCGCAGGAGAATTTGCCGCGTTGGAGCCAGGCAGGATGCCCTAAAATGAATGTTCCACGGGCAGTATTTGGGCAGCGCCGTTTCGTTGTAGGCAATACACTGAATTTCTCGGTATGTTTCTGCAGAGAAGGAGAGAGAGTTGCCCTTTCTCTCCCTCCCTTTACCTGGAACTGGGATGGCTTTTCGCAGCTAGCCGGGATGTTTTCAGCCTAGAAGTTCTTGGAGTAAGTACAACATCCAGATAAAATATGTTTTTGTCTGTGGTTCATTGAGTAGTTATGATGTTTGGCCTTGAATCACAGAATAATCACATCCCTCACTTCTCCAAGCACCTAAGCATCACACTTAAAAAAAGAAACATCAGGAAGTAAGCAAGTTACTTAAAAGTAAATTAGTTTAATCTTTGTAGCCAAAACATTACATTCTTGCACCCTATTAGGAGTTGGATATGGCTTTCTAGGTAGTAAAAGTTCTTTTGATGTAACTCCGGTTGTGTCTTTTAAACGGCGCGTATCTGATGGTACGTCTTTGTTTGAACTTTACTTTTTCTCTCTGCCTGTGTTTTGCTTTTTAAACGGATTTGCTGAATAGTGGACATAGTGTATTTATGACCTTTGAAAATGGTGAATGTTTTGAAGGAGGAATTTTGGCTTCTTATAGGGACTTGTAGAGAGAGGCTTGTATTCACAGTTACAGTAATAGAATTTTTTTTTTGTGGCGCTTTGATGAGTGAGAGGTGTTTATAGGCTTGATTCATAACTGAGTTACTAAGGTTTTCCACGGAAATAACTTATTAAATCTGTGGCGCTCACCGAAACGATTGAAGTCTGTAGATTTGCTATTCATCAAAGGCACCTCCTTTCCTGGACTCCAATACCTAACTCAGCATTTTACCTCTGGAGGATGCTCAGACCCGAAAGGGCTGTGCGGTGTGGGAGCTCCAGACGTGTTTTAGTAAGAAATTAAAAAAAATACCCTAAGACAAACTGGAAAGGAGGGGGAAGGGGGGGGAAAAAGAAACCCTTCAGGAAAAACATCCCCCGTCGTTCGGAACTGCTGATGGTTAAACCTGGTTTTCTGGAACACTGCTTATTTGTGTGGATTTTACTTTGCTGCTCGACAGCCGAAAAGTACATCCCTTTACTGCTGCTGGCCGGGCGCTGCAGGCTTTGAAGTGCCTCGAGCCCCTGGAACCGCAGGTTCAATTTACTGGCAAAGGAGACTCGGCTCTTTGTCCTTCCAAAGTGCTTGGGATCGGAGGGGATTAGGCACGCTGCTGCTGTGATTCCCAGCCCCGCCGAGCGCTGCCGTGTGTCCTGCCATGCCGTAGGCTCCGGGAGGGAGGAGAGGAGCGTGCTGCCTGCCCGTCCTGCACGGGAATCGAGTAGGTCAGCGGTGCAAAGCAAAACCAGTGCAGCAGGGATTGAGGATGAGGAGGGACGTCGGCTCGTCGAGGTCCCACCTTGCTCACGGGGCATCAGATTTGGGCGGTGCTTGTCCCAGCAGCGGGCTGGACACGCTCTCCCTCCTATTTTACACCTTTCCCTTGGTTGATTCCCCCTGAAACTGGGTGGTTAGCCTGGAAAAAAAGCATTGCTATGGGGGCTGAGCGCTTGGAGAGGGGAGGTTGATGAGAAGTTGTGCAATGCACCGCCAGTGCTGGGGTCTGGGCTTCGGATGCTGAGAACTGTTGAATTCCTGTTTGGTTTTGTTTTTTTTTCCGTAAGAACAAAAACATTTCGCATGGAAATGCCTGTCTTGGCTGACCTCTTCCAGAGTTGCTAAACGCTGACTTTTAATGGCCTTTGCAGCTCCTGGGGCTGGAGCCGGGATTAAACGGTCTCCAGCGTTGAAGCGCTGGAGCACGATGCTGCCCTGCTGCCCCCTTCCCAGAGGTGCTTTTCCTTTGGTGAGAAGCTGAGCGTCCCTTTGGTTCGTCATCCCTGGCTTTGCTTATGGGAAAATACCAGTAGCATCAGAGGATATAAGTGCAATTAAAACCAAACCCCTGTTCCTGCCCAAGCATCTTCTTAATCAGCCTTTTTTCAGCCATTTCAAGGCAAGCAGTTCGTGCCGATGGTTCGCTTTCCCAGCAGTGCCGTGTGTTTGTTCCAACACCCGCATTGCCAGTGCCCCCCCAGTGCCCGGGGCACTGGGGTTCAGGGTTGTGTCTCCATTTGGGTGGCAGCACAGGGGTGCTGAGCTGTGGCCGGGTGCTGAGCTGCATCCGTCCAGCGTTGTCATCCAGCATCACGCCTGTGGCATATGCTGCTGCCTTCTAAGGCTGTCTGGCAGTGGCCATGGTGCATCGTGCCCCCGCCTCGGGATGCAGCCGACTGCTCTCAGGTCCCCCCACAAAGCGGCAGCACCCCATTGCAGCCAGCCCAGCCAGCCACCCTGAAATACTGCGGTGCAGAGGTCCGGCTATGATGTGGACTCCTTGTTTAGCTGGTGGTAAACATACAGACTTTTTTTTTTTAATTGCCTAAGAATTAGCTCTGATAACCAGACCTGAATTCCCTCATACAATAAAACCTGTTCCTACCTCTCCATGGGGATGCAAACTTTGGCTGAGAACAGATGGGCTGCGATGCTTCTCTGTGCACTTGGCATTTTGCGTTTCAGGTTATAAAAGCCCATGTGTGAAACCTGCCAAAAAGTCAAATTCCCAACACTGCAAGAGAGAAGGGTCAGTAGAGAATTTGTATTTTTCTTCGCAGCAGTTTTCTGTTCCTGGGGGGTGGGAGGCCTTTCCTGAGGGTAGAAGGGCCCCTTGCAGCAGAGCCTGCGTGGTCCTGCCCTGCAGCATCCCCCAGCCCTCCCCGTCCCGCTCCAAGTGCGGTTCCCAGAGCAAACCTTGGACCACAGTCCTTCCCTCCCCGAATGGCAGTTCATGCAAGTGCCCTTGCGTCACATTCGCTCTCCCAGCTGGACACCGATGCTCAGCTGGACCCACTGCAGCTTGGCCATGTTCCCGCCTGGGCTTTGAAGAGCTGTGCTGGTTGCTGCCCTCCCCTTCCCTCCACTTGCGTTCGCGTTTTATGGGTTTGGAGATGTTCCTCCTCCTCAGTGCTCTTTAGCGGCTGAGGAGGATCAGGCTGCCCTTTCCTCGCGTTCGCTGTATTTTAGAGTCCAGAGGAGGAGCTGGAGGCTTCATCCTGCTGCGGGGGCATCTCTTCGATGCAAGGAGGACTGCGCCGGGGATACCTGGGCAGGATTTCTCGCAGCAGCACTGCGGAAGGGTTTGAGACACAACTGTGTCGGTTTTATCTACATATTCCATTAGCAGGAGCGAAACGCGCCAGCAGAAAGGCTATTTTTCAGCTCTTTCCATTTATTAAGGTCTCATTTGCTAAGATTTTTCCATTCGAGGATGTGAAGATTTTTCAATTTGAGGAGCCAAAGAATGTTAAAGGCTTCTAAAAAAAAAATGCCAGCTGTTTTACGCTTTCACACATAGTGATGCAAACCACTGTTGTCTAATTAATAAAGAAAAAAAGCATTGGCTGAAGGGTTTGCAAAAAAGCCCTGTAGGTACCTGCACGGAGGTGTAGCACTTGGGTGTCTGGTTGGTGGGTGATGATAAAGCTGTGTTGTCTTCAGATTTATTCCACCTGTCTCCGGAGGGTCCTGGGGGGATGGATGTGCTGTTCAGAGCACATCGCTTTTCTTTCCTTTATTTCCTTTTCTTTTTTTCTTCTGGTTGTTACAAAGCATGGCCTCTTCTGGGGGCGAGCGCCTGGCAGTGCGCTCAGACAACGGTCCGTTTGTGAGATCCCGTGCCGGCAAAATGCAAGTTTGTCCACTTGGAAGAATGAGGCAGTTGATTTGTCTCCTTCCATGGAAAGGCTGCGGGATCCCGGAGCATCCCTGCCTGCCCCGTCCCGCACCGGCGGCAGGGAAGGCAAACAGACAGTGGTGGCTGGGAACTGCCCTGGCTCTGCTTTCCCTCACTTCTGGATAAATGACGTTGGTGTCGCTGGTCCCCAGCGATGCCTTTGGGAGCACCGTTGCATCTTCCCCCGATCTCTGTAGCACAGACGGTCCTTGTGCCCCCAATTCTTTTGTTGCTCTTTGAGCCCTAAAGTGAGCTGTATGTGAAAATGAGCTATATGTATTTTTTTTTCCCATTCTTCTTCTTAAGATCCAGAGAAGCCATGGCATAACCCGACTTTTTGCAAAAAGGGAACTGTGGAATTACACTGAGTAGCCCCTTGCCTTGTGCTCAATGCCGCAGGTTTCTTTAGGGTCCAACGCTTGGAAAAGGGAAAAAAATGTGTGGGGAGAGGTCTTTACACTACTTAAGCCTAAGCAATAAGCAAAGGAAATGGGAAGTGCTGTACTAAAGTGTTAAAGACACTTCAAAATATCACACAGATGTAAATTATGCCAGGGGAGGTGACACTTTCTGTAGCATCCTCCTCCTGGGCTTGACTTGGCCGATGGTGCTCTCAGCTCGTGTCCAGGGGCCCATCTCGGTGCTAACGCGTGTGTGTTGCATTGTACAGTCTCTGCGTTGGGGTTTTTGATGGGAGTAAAACTGTTGCGGCCCTTTTGGTGTTTGCAGGGTGTATCGCTTTGGCTGTCCTTTCCCATCCGAAAAGAGGAGCTCTCGCCCATGCAGGCGTTGAGATCGGTGAGCAAAGCTGCGCCGAGTCTCGCAGCTAATAGTCGCTGGTACTTATAAAAAGCTCAGGCTCCAAGATTAGATCTGGTCGGTTTTGTCTAGTGCAATGACTTGGTGCATCCAGCTGTGGAGAGAGGGAGCAGATGTGAAAACGGGGAGTTTAATGTCTCGGACCCAAACCGTCCCTATAAAATGTGTGTCTGCAGCTGCCATTGAAGTCTGGAGCTGTTTCTGCCGCGGGGCTGATAATGGTAAAACTGAATCCATGAGGTTTTGATTTTGGCCTATTCAAAACTAGAGAACTCTTTCTAATAAGATTTTATGAAGCCCTTAAAACAAGACGCCGTAGTTTTGAGGGGGACGTAGACGCCTCTGCCAGGGTGCAGGAGCAGCTCTTCGTGGGGAGGCCAGGGCTTGTTTTTCCCCAAGTGTCTCAGGAATCTGCAAAAAACCCAACCGAACAAAAAAACCCAACAAAACTTTATGAATCAACCGGGAAGCCAGTAAAAATTAGTAGTAACAAGCTCATTTCAATAGAAATGGATTTGCTGCTCTGCTGGCTGCCAACCATTTATGAGACTGGCTGGGTGCCGGCGAGCAGGGTCCAGCACGCTGCATCCTTCCACCCTCCTGCTGCTGGAAATAATTTGTGACTTAAAAAAAATAAATAACACTATTGTGGAGCTTGTTTTATGGTTGGGGCCTGAGTTGGGCAAGGGTGACAGCTCTAGCTAGCTCCAGAGTTTGCAGAACTTGGTTAGGGGCTTTCTCCTCCCGTCTCAGGTGGGTTTCTGCTGGGTTTCCGCAGTGCAGGTGAGGACACGGGATGAGTGTCGCATCCACGGCACGTTCAGTCTGCTCGCCGGATCCAGTGCAAGGGGAAGAGCTGGGTTGGGATGGCCGTGCCGATGCAGGGGTGTTGCAAGGGAGCATTGGATGCTGTTAGGTGCCTCGTGTTGAGGAGCTCAACAGCACTTGGCAAAAGCCTTACCTGGGGCTTTGACATTGATGTCCCAGTCATGTCTGCTCGTGTCACGTTTTCTGCCCTTTTTGTTCAGTTTTCCTGCGGGGAGTCTAGGGAAATGCCGCGTGCGAGGAAGTGAACAGGTCAGTCAGTCTGAATTATAGCTATAACTAACTTATTGACCTGCTGCGGTATGTAACCATCAATGGCGATGGATTGACGTGGTATGAATGAGCCCATCGGATCCCTGTGGTGGGACAGCCGTCGTGCATCGGTTATCTGCCAGCGCGGAGCCGTGGTCTCTGGGGAGGCGGCATTTGCTTCAGGCCAACGTGAAGTGGTGCGGTCAGCCCCGAGACCAAGCCACAGGGCTGCTCCGATTCTGGGTCCCCATCACAGGATGGGACCAGTCTGGCTCTTATTCCGTCACTCGGTCCCTGTGTTCCTAGTTCAGCCAAAGTTCCTGTGGTGTGAGCTCTTGTACTCCCGGGACGGGGTGATCCTGGGACGAGGGTTGGGCAGGAGGAGACTCTTGGGCTATCATGTCCCTCAATGAGCTGGTGATAAGTGTGTGCTTTGCTTCCCGAGCCCATGTCTCTGGTGGGAACATCCTGGCCCCACCGAAACCCAAAGTTGTTTCCCAGTGAGCCAGGTAACGGCTTGTTTGGAGGACCAGACCCCAGAACAAGCCCTTTTCTGATTTGGCCTGTCTTTAAATACCACGGGAGGTTCCCAGCATGGGAATCCATCTGACTTTTCCGTTTTCACTGGGCTTTATTTCAACGCTTGCACGGAGGGATGGTCTGTGCTGGAAGCTGGTGTCCGTGCCGCCCATCGGCAAAGCCTCTGTCCATCTGAAGCCGTGCCAGGCGCTGGGGACGGCTGTTGGTCTGCAGGCAGCAGTCGTACCACAGCCGCCCCGTCCCCTTGGCGAGCGTGCTGCATCCGTCTTCTCTCAGCCAAGCTGATTTATACCCGACCTCGAAAAATTTACGGCTGTCTCCTCGCAAAAGGGAGCGAACCAGTTTCTGGGATGCCACGGGATGCTCTGCTAAAGCCACTCGCGTGTGACTGTGGAAACTTCCACTCCAGAGGAGAGCAAGGAAATTCCTTTGCGAGTACAAAGTAAGGTAAAGATCCTATGTGCATGGTGAGTTGCTCTTCCCCCCATTGTTGAGCTATTTTAATGAAAGGGAAATGTCAGCAAAAGTATGTTTAAAAAAAAAAAAAAGTCACTCGCACATCACTGGTTTTAGAATAGGAGCATTCTGGGCAGCTTCTTTGCCGCTGAAACAAGAAAATTAGAGTCGTTTTTTATTTCCAGGTAATTACAGCCATGTATTTTGAAATATCCATGGTCTTTTTCACGTTGAATCATCGATATGGACCTTTAGAGCCGGATTGAATTCAGCTGTGCTTGAAAAGATCGGTCATTTGAGACTTTTAACATTAAAGATCTTTGCAAATTAGTTTTGCTCTTGCCATGCTGAATTTGTTTGTGTAAAAAAACCTCAGTGGATTTGGTATGTGTCTGTCTTTGAAGGGCTTCGCTTCAAAGGCTGCTTGCGCTTGGTATTTTATATGCTGAGCTCCGCTGTCCGTGAAGCTCTGCTGCTTCACGGGGAAGCGTCAGCTAATGACTTCGTTAAAACCTGCAGGAAGGAAGAGCTGAGGATAGCTTTTCAAAGCCATCAAGGAAACTGGATGCCCAGGGCTCATTCCTGATAGGAAAGTAGTGCCGGAGCTCCGTCAGGGACTCGCGTGTGCTGGTGTACAATCCTCCCCCCGGTCCCATAACGCACACATGAGGATGCACTTAAGCCTTCCCATGCACTGGCTGCATGGAGGCAAGCAGAGAGAGAGAGATATATATGTAGATGCAGCAGGGGGTATAGCTGGCTTTTTAGTTATCCTAAATGAGGCTTGCATGCAAAACCAGGCATGCAGAACTGGGGCAGGTTGGCCACCCAGCCTGCGAGGCGTTTGGGGCTGGGGAGATGGGCACTTCACGCCGGGCGGTTTGGAGGGGTCACCGGTAGCTTGCTTTGCTGCGGCGTTTGCCATAGCCGCCGGGCTTTCCTGCTCCCAGGGCTTTGCGTGGTTGCAGTCACCTTGGGTTTGGTCTCTGTGATTGATACAGTCCTAAACGTGGTTCCCTCCCCGCCGCTTTCCTGCTTGCTTTGGCTGCGGATGAAAGGAGCCCGCGGATGACCTGCGTGGCATTTGGAGATTTAGGGATAGTTGGTCCCAGAAAATTCAACTGAGATCTTTGCAGTCAGAAGCCAACCGCAAGAGATGCAGTTGGACTGTAGTTATGGTTTAAAAAAAGGTAAACAGTAAAAATAATATTGCAAAGTTTCCCGCTTCTTGTCTTGAAATCTATTTTTTCCAAAAATAATTTAATCTCAAAAGCAAAAATGCGAGAACCTGTCTAATGCGGCGTTTTGCATGTTTGGATCAGATCTGTCACCAGAGTGGTTTTGTTCATGGTGAGGCAGAAAGCCCTTTCCCATCCAGCCTGATGTATGCATGCACATCCCAGCGTGCTGCAAATTCTAATTGTTCATTTTAAATTACATAAGCAGCAGCAAAAAAAAAAAAAAAAAGGTGCTAATGGAAGGGCTGTCACCTCCCAAAGTCTCGGGCTGCTGAAGAGAGCTGCTTTCAGAGCCCAACACAAAACCGATGAAGGTTTATGTGAGCAGAGAGTGCGTTGTCCACGTTAAATGCAGAGGCTTCGTTCCCAGTGATGCTTTTGGGCTGCCTTATCTCGCCGGCGGGAAGAGGCTGCCCTGGCTGGACGTATGCGATACGATCAATCAGGGTTTAAATGAGGACAAACTAACCAACACCAGCACATTTCTGAGAGCCAGAAGATAATCCCAGATCAGCCGCGGCTCGAATCGCCGCTGCTCCATCGCCGCCTTGCAGAAAGCGTTTGCTTCTTTCCTCTCCCCCCCTTTTCTCCCTCTCATTGAGATTTCTACACAATATTATTTTAATCCCGATACTCTCGCCCCTCCTTTTTCCTCTCCCCTTCCCTGCAGGCTCTCTTCCCCCCATGCAGGCTGCAAGAGGCACACAATGAGAACCAGCTGGCTCGCAAAGCCGGTTTCCCCTCGGAGGCAGGAGCAAGCTGCGCGGAGGGGCCGGGCGAGGGCGAAGCTGGCACCGCGCGGTGCCGGGGCGTGCTCAGCCCCTGCTTCTTGCTGCCGCCTGGCTCTCCTTTGGCATCCAAAATGCTTTTTCTCCTGGCTCTGTCCTCTTTGAAACACATGGTGTTTTTACGCCTGGGGTTTTGAGCTGGCTTCTGAGCCGTCCCACGGCGGAGCATCGCCTGGGTGCCCGTGTGGGCGGTGCGGAGGGAGGACCGGGATGCGGGATGTGCCGCACGGCTTTCCGGCTCGCTGCCATGGCTCGGCCGCCTCCGGCCGTCGCAGCACAACGCAGCATAAGCTTGCTTTGATTAGAGGTTTGTTAAGACATGGCGCTTATTTGTTTCTCAAGCTCTTCTGTGGGTCAGGCTGGCTCGGTGCGGATCCCTGGGTTTGAGTGCTTGTGGCCTGTTGAGCATGGGAAACCTCCACTGGGATTTTGAGCCATTTTTTCCACCCTGTTCAAACACCCAGGAAGGTTTTAGGCATTCGGAGGCTGGCAAGCAAGTTGAGGATTTAACTGCAAGTGAAGTTGGTTAAAGCATTAACAACTCACACCTGTCTGCTTCATTAAGTACCAAAACGCCTGCTCAGGTTCATCCTTCAGTGCCCAGTTGGTGCAGGCAGCACAAACTGGAAAACTGGGGGATGTAGTTAAAACATACATCAGGATTAACATCTTGGCTTGGGCCCCTCCCCTACGCAGGGGGCCCTGCCGGCCGTGCGAGGCAAAGGGAGCCGCAAATGGGAGTGATGGTGGTTTATTGCCCTAACGGGGAAAGAGCCTTTCTCCAGTGCCTGGGTGAGTGCGTTCACCTGGAGGAAACAGCACAGGCTTATCTTGGAGCTTTTATTACTTATTTCTCCTTTAAAGTTGCATTTAATGCTTGTGTCATGTGAATAATCTGAATGTTGTGTAAGGCGTGTAACAGCAGCAATGGCTTCCCAAAGCGCTGTATCTTTATCCCGTCTTAACTGACGGTGCAGGGATGGGACTGCGTCTCCTCGGCGTGGTGCTGCGGTGCCGCGGCTGTGCGTGGTGCGGAGTCGTGCGCGACTGGAGACTTCTCTGGTCTCCAAACTGACTTGAATCAGTGCTACAAAGGCAGCGCCAAGCGTTACATGCAGACGCAGACCCAGACTTGAAGTATCAGGTCACCCTGATACCTTGAATTATTTTCCTCTGGTGAGGTGAAGCAGACAGTTGCAGGGAGAAATTCTCAACAATCTAACATTTCAGAGCTTCAGAAACACAGTTTTTCTGGCTACGTCAACCTAGCAGCTCTCTGCAAGAGGGGTGATGAGAAAAGGTGATGAGAAAACGCTTGCCTATGTGTGCCGGGATGCCTGCGTGCCCCTTGGAGTGCTCTGGCCATCGCCCACTTCCCGAGGTACCATTTTTTTTTTGCGAGGGGGAAAAATCAAGGCTGGGTTTTTTGGAAGTAAGGCGACTCGAGTACTCCCAGAGCAGTGCCTCTCTGTTTTGAGTAAGGTTGTGGGTGTTTATTTGAGGGAAGAGCAGCTCAGCCAAACATCCTGCTTTTAAACTTGACTTTGCAGCAGTCGGAAAGATGCCTGCAGCTATATTTTTGTGCAGCCTCCGACTGCTGCTGTTGCGAGCGCTCGTCCCTGGGCATGGATGGGATTTGCAGTGAGGGCTTTGGAACAGGCTCCTGTCCCGTTGGGGTTTCTGCTGCATTAAAAGCTGTGATTGCCTCGTCTTTGCACTGGAGAAGCGCTGGCTCTTGTAGCACACGTCCGTCAAGATGTCCAACGTCAGGCGGGGAGCTGGGTGTCTCGCAGGGCTCTGAAAATCCCACCCCTTCCCGAAGGAGGGTGTTTGAGCCCTGAGTTTGGAGACAAAATAAAAGGCAGTGGGAACTGCCAAGTTTGGGGGGGGGAGATCTTGGTTTTGGGTTAAAACCGCTGTGGTTTTTTTCCCCTTGTTTCAATCCCAAACGCAGCTCTGCCAGAAACTTGGCTCAGCTTCACCAGCTGAATTAAGAACGTATTTATGTTTCGGGGTTTGTAAGGAAACCTGAAACTAGGTGAGTTTGGCCGAGGCCAGGCTCTCGCCGGGGAAGGCACGTGGGGCTGTGCACCGCTCGCCCCGTCCTCTACCACATCTCTGTGCTAAGAGGAGTGGAACAAAGATGTGCATAAGGGAGGGTGCAAGGAGGACTTATTTTTGTAGATGTCTTTCTTAGCAACAGGGCTAAAAAAGAATTGATGCTCTGCCTCTTACAACGCACACAAGAGGAAACCCGTTTTCTGCTGATGGAGAGACCGTTTCGTGGCTGGGGTGGGTCTCTGTTCAGCAGTAGCCTG
This sequence comes from Fulmarus glacialis, assembly GCF_000690835.1. NCBI lineage: Eukaryota > Metazoa > Chordata > Aves > Procellariiformes > Procellariidae > Fulmarus > Fulmarus glacialis. Next base: position 5,394 of record NW_009195451.1, on the reverse strand, counting down.
GGTTTGGCCATCACAGGGTCCTTCAAGCTGCAAGAGAAGTTAGTGGTGGCTCTTGTTTTTAAAAATTGATTCTGAGAATGGGGAGTGCAAGAATATGAGTTGTAACTTTACCCCTGCACACCACAGCATCGTGCTTTTTCAGCCCCAGGTTCCTCTAAATAGTCCGTTTAAGCTTATATCAGCCACTTGGATTTTTGCAAAGCTGGAGCATGTGGATTGTAGCTGTAAAAGACCATCGGGATATCTCATTTACCTTCTTCAAGGCATGGGGGTGTGCTTTGTTTTTAGCAATACTGAAAAATACTGAATTCTGAGGACATCCATTAGTTACACAGGTGCAGCTAAATGCCACCAATTACACGTCAATTTTGTGTCTGCAAGTAGAAGGATCCACTAATGTATTTATATTCACGGTCCCATTTCCAGCTTGATTTCACATCCAGAGTAACCTATGAGGATGACACATTACCCATAAGATTTGAATTACCTTAGTGAGTTGTCGCTTTTTTGTGTAATTGAAGAGCTGATAATTTTTTGGGCCATTTTGATGCTGTCTGGGTAGCAGTCCTCACGCTTAATCTTAGATTAATACAAATGTCCATGTCTGAGCTGTTCTTCTAGATACTTAACTGCAGTCAACAGGGAGAAAAAGCCACTTGCAGGGCACAGTTTTTCTTCTCTGTAAGGGAAAAGTCTAAAAGTCAGATGAGTTGTGCCCCAGAAGTGCTTATTTCTCATCATTTGCTGTTGGGGAGTGCAGCCACAAAGTCTGAGCTTGCTCGCATGGACCTGGGATGCCGTGATTTATCCTTGTGTCAGCCAAGCCAGCAGAGGAGATTTGGGTGGTTGTGAGGCATGTGAAAGAAAAAAAAAAAATCTATTTTTAAAAGAGGGAAATGTACCGCGCTGGCCACTGAAACAAACAGCAAAGTTCTCTGCGACTTCAACCAGCGCTGGACTATCTCCATTGTTTAATAGCGGTTGGGAGCATGATGTCATGGGCAGAAAATAGCGCCTGTTGTTATCAGAGTAAAAGTTTAATTTCTTGTAATCTTTTCCTGGGCTGCCGCCCCTTCCAGCCTTCCCCGCGGGAACCTGCGAGCAGATCTCCAGCCCCTTCCTGATTGTTTTTCCAGCTCCATTATACAACGCGCATTTGTTTGGTTTTGCAAATTGGTCATGAGCAGTGTCAATAGCTGGAGATACACAGAAAGGGGAATGGACTTTATTTGGGTTTTAGGGCCTTCGAAGTGAACAGTGCCAAAACAAATACGGAGTTTTATACTGGGACGCGCTAACTAAACAGCCCTGCGAGCTCGTGGGGAGAAGTTCAGTGGAGTACAGCGGGGATGAAACCATTAGGGTACCCTGAGCGTTGAGCGGGACTCGGGATTCATGAAGACTAATGTCCCCTTGGGTCTGGGTTGTTGTTTTTTTTCTTTAATGATGGATTTACAAGGAAGTAAGAACATAAGGGCTGGTAACAGCACGCTGGATGACTTAGCCCAGTTACCTTCTGTCTTTGGAAACTGCATTATGTTTATCAAGCTCTGTCTTCAGATTTCTGTTCCTCTGCTGCTGCTGCATTGTCTTGTGATAAAAACCTTTCCAGTGTTTCTACTCTGAATTGACTCATGGCAAGTTTATCCCCATGTATTCTGGATCTCTCTATAGTTCCTTTAAGCTTTGTAGCGTAGAGTGGGAGAGGGCAGGTTAGAGCTTCGTTGCATCGCAGGGCTTGAGCGTTGTGCTTCATGGTTGCAAGAGTTGTACCTCCCCAACAAACTTAAGGACTTTAAACGGGCACCTCAGTAAATGAGACATTCCAGATCTGCACGGTCTGACCATGGCTACATAGTCGCTTTAAAGCTTTCCCAGCATCTCACGTCGTGGTGGCAGCAGGGCACTGGTTTCTTTGCCATCACTGTTGTCTGCAAGCATTAAAATGACCTTGGTGAGACGCTATCGCTGGGAAGCAGGGTATGGCCAAAATATCTGCGGCCAGACCCTTCCGCTGGATGCAGTTGCATCATTAAAAGAAGGAATCGCATGCGAATTTTAAGCTTGTTGGAGCTGTTTCATGGCACTGATGGCAGAGCCATAGAGCCGTACTCCGTGTTCGGATGAGTAAGGCTGACTTCATCACTGACGGCAGACTGGAACGGCCCGAGCGTTTCTAAAAAAGACAATTTGAACGCCCAGGCCAATTTCTGCTCTGAGTTACAGCTGTCTAAATACAACCATGGTGAAGTCAGTTGAGTTACTTTGAATTTCTGGTCAATATTTGGAGCAGAACCTGGCTGTCCCCACGTGCAGTGTGGAAGAATTTATTTGTAAGAAAAAGAGGAAAATATGATGGTGGCTGGAGAATAAGTGTGGGTTGGAGGATAAGAGTTGGGCTATCTTGCTCATCATGAATTTTTATTGTCCTGCAAAAACTTTCCCTTTAGAAAACAGGTTGTCTCAAATAGCCGTGGTCGCTTGCTGAGGGCACTGGGTTATGACAATAAATAGAAGTGAACAGCGCTTCTAGAAATACAAAGAATGTGAAAATGTTTAAATGATTTAGTATGAGATAACTTTATTTAAACATTTAATCGAAGAGCATGCTTTCATCTTTAAAGCATCAGTGTTTGAACTCCCATCCAAGTTTTTTCCGGACTTTCTTTGCACTTCATCATATACAACAGAAAGCTGTGCTTTGCAAAGTGAATAAACTTCCAGTTCCCCGTTTCCATTTGTTGTTGTCGTTGCCTCAAATGCACCTAAATTACAGTAAAGAAACCGTTCTGGGGAAAAACTGCTAAACGTGTTATTTCCTGCATTAGTTAGGAAGTTCTGCATTTATTTTGAAGAATTCGAGCTGAGAAACACCATGTCCAAGCAAATCTCATAAAGCTGCACGGGTTTCCATATGGAAAACACCCTGAATACAGATGTGTCAGTCAGCACAACATCTTTTTATTCTAATGCAAGGGAATATTCACCTCTGAGAAGAGCATCTCTCCAAACAGCACCCAGAAGAGCAGCTGTGGTGGATGGTTGGCGCTGGTTTGGTTGCGGTCATCTGTACCGGTGAGGGATGCAGAAGTCAGCTGTAATGAATTAGGCTTTGTTTCAAACCTGCCACGTGGCATTTGGGAAAAAAAAAAAAAAATTAATTCTTGAAATGCATGCGTATTAGTGGATGATTTTGGACTTGAATACTTTTTGCCTGAATGAGTTAAATCTGGTGCTGCATTTGAAAGAGAAAAATCTCAGGACTTCTATCCATAATGGCATCCACTACACAGTAAATAGATTTTTTTAAAAACAGTGACACTGGAGTTACACTTATTGCAATGACTCATTGCACATACCCGTGCTCCATTTTGGGGTGAATGAAGGGGATCAGCTTAGTAATTATTTCCGTAAGATTGTGACCTTAGGGCCCCTTGGGTCCAGCGTTAGCATTGGAAATGTCCCTGTTTGTGTTCTTAAAACGGTCTAAGCATGTGCTGCTGCGATGGCCTGCCGTGCTCTGATGGGGGGATTTATGCTTCCTAAGTACATTGTAAAAATTTTATAAAGTAGCTTAAATATTTACACAATAAGCATTTAAGGAAACAGTTACGTCTCTAAAGGAGCTGCTGATCCTTCAGGTCCATCAGACCATGGACATGGGGGTTTTTTTAACTGTCTGACCTCCAGGAATTTCTTTTTTTCACCTAACTGTTTTTAAGCAGACAAACAAATGGAAACTCATACACAGGAACCTATAAATAATGTTAATGGCCTGGCTTGTATCCTCAAAAGCCAGGAAATTTAGGAACATGACGGCGAGCTGGCCCTTAGCTCAGTGAAGGGTGGAAAGTGTAGCTGGGAGGAGATGGTGGCAAGGACAGCACGAGTCCTGGGGGTGACACATGTGTGTCCCCAAACAGGGGGGCACGACGGCCACAGCCACCCAGCCCTGGCAGGAGGCACCTTGCTGGAGATGCAGCAATTGCACACGCAAGATCTCGTCTCCGTGCAGGGTTGGATTTACGACTTGCAGCCTTGGGGCCTCCTGTTGTGAGGTTTGGGGGTTCAGGTGGTGCTGACATGAGGGGTTGTAGGTGGCTGGTTTGACACGGGTCCTCTTTCTGACATGTCCAAGACACAGGCGGTCGTTGCACGGTGGTTTTCGAGGAGGCGTGAGCATCTCCAGCAGTTTCACCCTGCCCTTGCAATTACTCTGATTATCCAGTCCCGCACCCCGACAGCATCCCGCTCGCTGCTAGGTGCTGAGAAGACTCGCACCACGCGGCTGGACGTGAGTTGGGGTGAGCTTTGGTGGCAGGCAGGGGTTTGCCTGCTCTCCTTGCACTTGCCCCAGGACAAGCACCTTTCTTTTGCTCCCAAATTCAGTTTTGCAACGCTCCAGCGATGCTGTATCTTTAGCGTGCCTACGAGGTTCCTGTGCAGCTTTTATTTCTTGCTCCCTCTGGTGTGACTGCTTGTTGTTCAGCCACAGGAGCTGCTGAATCCTGCAGTAAGATGGCGGCTTTGCAGCCGCTGGTGGCAACGAGCCGGACAGCTTTTGCCTTCGTGGATGCGTTAAGGAAGATGCGAGGGTCCAGCCAGGGGTCTTTCACTTGGTCTGCATGGAGGAGAGCAGCCCAGACTCTCGGGGCGGCTGTTCCCTTTCATTTTGGGCTGGCGCGGGATGGATGCCCCCTTGGATGGCAATAGGTGACAACCTGGCTGAGCTGGGGGAGGGGGTGCCTGCCTGCTCCCCTCCCCGCTGGCACCCACTGCCTCTTTCTTTGCGCTTCCTGAGGTGCATGGGGTTGGGTTTTTTCTTTTTTTTCCTCCCGCTCGCACGGCAAACGGATGTTTAGATCAGAAAGGAAATAGGATCGCTGTTTTCTCGGCTCCGCATGCAGCAAACAGCCCTTCAAAATAACTCGGGCGTCGTAAGTGCCAGGAAAAATAGCGAAGCCAAAACGTTGTAAGCAAATAATCGGTCTTTCTGTTTAAAGGTCTCCTCTTCAGCTCTGAGTTTGCATATCGGACCGGTTGTTTTTAGGTTTCATTTTGAGGTTTTGCAATTATTTTCAAAGCAAACAGATTCAGTATCTGCCGGATGAGAGATTGTACAGGGTGCTGCTTCCAGGTGATGTCCCTGGGACAGCAGAGCTTTTGGGTGGGAAACAGTAATTACTGTAATTTGGGAACTAGTTTTTGGACCCCAAGTGCCCAGTGCTGGGCGTTACCTGGAGGAGGTGGCCCCTGAGGACAGTGCCCTGCGGGGTGTCCCCACAGCGGGCGCCCACCCAGCCGGGCAGCGCCTGTCCCTGTCCCCTGCGGGGACGGCTCCTGCAGAGGCTTTTGGCCGGCGCTGTGGGAAGGGCACGGCCTCCCCGCGCAGCC
>NW_009195450.1:5013-18265 GCF_000690835.1 Fulmarus glacialis | reverse complement strand
TCTATGATTGTATGATTCTATGATTCTTTTCTAATTTCTCTTCTTTTAAAATTCTCTGTCTTCACAGATGACAATAGTTGCCAGTTAATTTCAGACAGGGTCCTATATAACACATTAGTACTGATATTAGAAAATATATGTATTCCATAGTTTTTGAGAAAATACCAAATAGCTCGCTATCTTTTGCTGAGAAGACCACATGGCAAGGCTTGGAAAGGGCAGGACAGTTCCAGGAAGAGGAATTGTCTGCAGAGGTGAAATACCCCCTCTGGACCCATTTTCTGTTCCAGAACATAGCCACCACTTCATCCATCTGCCTCCCTGTCAGCCCTGACAGAGCCCCGCACTTCCTCAGACCTTCCACTCATCTTCAAACAGCATGTTAAACCACCTCTGTGTTTGCTAGGACTCAGCCAAGGGAAGTAGATATATTATTATTTACCTTCAGTAGTAGGGGCGGAGAACCATATAAATACAAAAACAAACAGTAAAAAGAACAAGGAAATTTTATTGGGCAAGTCAGCATTGCCTGAGGCTATACAAAATGTAACACAAAAAAGTCTTTGTTTTAATGTTTTAAATTAAATTTTGCCTTCCTTGATAGGATTTTTGTTTTGCTGTTGAAAAAAATTACGCTGTGCCACTTCTCTGTGGGATGATTATCAAAGATGTTAATAATAATAACACAGGCATCAACCCTTCCAGCCATTAGGTAATGTCAATAACTTTAAGACTTAATCTGAAGACGGAGGGCAGAAGCATTTCAAATGAGCCAGGAAAAACTGCCAGTCGGTAATTTACTGATATATTTTCCCTTCTCACGCTGCTTCCACGTTCCTGTCACTTTTGCAAATTCCAAACCAGATCTCCTTGCAGAATTGGGTGAATTCAAGGACAGGCTAAAGACCACACCGCCTTGTTTCATCAAGTGGAACGATTAAAGATATCTGTTAAAGATCCCAACTATCCACGGCTGATGCTTTATGAAAGCACAGAACGCATCATCACCAAAGGCCTGACCCTGTATTGTGCCTCCTCCACTCGCACAAGTTTCGACAGGAGTAGACACCTTCAGTTCTCATTCACTCAGCACCTCAAGTGTGAGGAGTAAAGCCCAACACTGTAGTAAACATTTTTTAATGTTATCTTTGGTCCTTTTAATTCTGTCCAGTAAATCATTTACTTCCCTTTCCCAGGAATGACAACAGTAAGCAACAATTCACGCAGAGATACTGGTCTTGGGAGTTTTTGTTTGCAGAATATGTACTTCTTCAGTTTTATATTACTTTATAGCCTTTATAAAAATAATGTTTCCAGGACCTAAAATATGTTTTTTTGATAGTAATCCATTACATGCCGCGGGGGTAATTTGAATTGGAATTGCAGTTACATCATAGTTTTACTTCATTTTTCATTCAAATAATGTATGCTGTGCAATGAAAGGCCAAGGTCCAAAGCTTGCTAGAGAACTTTTTCCACTAATCCTGATTTTCACCTCTCTGCACTTACAATCCTCTGAACCTTACCCAACCATAGAATGATATAGATTCAAATGGATCTCTGGGTATCAACTGGTCCAGACAGTGCTCACACCTGGGCCAATTTAGAGGACTCAGGGACTTGTTCATTACAGTCGAGAATATCTCCAAGGATAGAGACATTACAAGTCTCTGGGCAATCTGGCACAATGTCTGACCAATGTCATAGTGAAAAAAATTTTCCTAATACCTAATCAGAATTTCCCCTGTTGTGTCTTGTGTCTTTTGTCCCTCACCCTTTCACTCTGCACCTCTAAAAAGATGATAAATCACTTGGGACAGTTATACAGATATGCATTTTACTTGCACAACATGTGTTTTTCATTTTCACATGTAATTGAAGTGTTTTAAATTAAATTAATTATGTGTTTGAAGTCCTGCTTTAGTTTACATTCACAATGAAGGTTCAGGGTGGACTTATTTTAAAGTTTCAATAGTTTGAGAACTTCTACTATTTTCAGTGCTAGGCTTGTTCCAAAGCTCACTGGAGTAATTAAACCTGTATTTCCTTCACAATTCCTTCAGAACTAGCAAGTAGGGGAGTTTTTCTATGATGTTACTGGTTCATATACTTCTCTATAAGGAAATCTTGAACAATGACTTTGAAAAAGCTGTAATTTACATCTTCTTCCTTTATCATACTGGAGAGATTATGATTTTCAATGTCATCCGTGACTTTAATACACCGGTTTTCACACTAAAGCAGACATTTAATGAGATGAAAACAAAAGTTCGATAAAATGTAAATTTTCAAATACAATTTATTCTAAAGTAATGAGGTATAAAAGTGTAAATTTCACCTTTTCTATGAAAGTACAGTGATACATATACATATTTACAGTAATTGGTGCTGAAACGGGAGTAGGTAAGAGACCAGTACTGACAAATGGCCTCCCAGGTCCAACACTAGGGTGGGCTTCACAAGCCTGACTTGGGTAAAGTGGTACCCTCTGCAGCACATGTGAAAGGTTGGCCACCTTAGACTGGGTTTTGCACCATGGAGGATGGAAAGGGTGGAAGTGCTGAAACACATGGGTACTCTTCAGTAATATGGGAGAGATGAATGGAGACCCCTCTGGGTGAGAAGAACTGGGGATTGTACCTTCTCCTTCAGTGAATGCTCTCATTACCTGGCTACAACACAAAAGGTAGGTGTAAAACAGCACACCACCATGGCCCTGAGGCACTGCCAGCCCTGCCTGTCCCTGTCCACCCCCACTGGGGTTCCCCCAACCTGTCCATGGCCCAGGACCCCATTTCAGTCCCCCATGGCTATCAGCCCCTGCCCCAGCAACACCACATCGGGGCCAGTCTCCAAGCTGGGTGCACCTGCGGGCCCATGTCCTGACCCATACACCACCCCAGGAAGGTGCTCGATGCCCAGGACTGCCCAGGTGTCCCCCGCTGCCCTGCTCCTGGCTGAGGCTGTGGGACAGGCCCTGGCTGCCAGAACCTGCCCTGACGGACCCCACGGTGGCTGGACACACACTTTTCAAAAGAAAGCAGTTGTCCAAGAGCACCTAATCCCCAAGTAGAGGGCTAATACCCGAATCCAAGTCTCTCAAAGGCACCCAAACCATGAAGGTGAAAGCCTCAGAAAGTAGTTCCCTAGCCACGGGATCTCTCGTGTCGGTTTGACGCCTGATATGGATTCCAGCTCTTGGTATGGGAGGGGACCATGAGTGGTCCTGTGTCCTCTTCTGGAGCTGGACACCTACCATTAGGCTTTGCAACACCTTCAGTCATACAGTCTTAAGAGCTTTTTTTTTCCAATCTGCACCTCAGTATCAAAGTTATTTTTTGATCTCTCTCTTACTGAGAAGTTACTTTGCTACAGGAAATTTTGGAAGTCCAGAGCGGTCTACTTCATTCTTTCTTCCCGTTTCAACAAAGACCAAAATTGAATGAGTAGAAGGCAATACCAAATGAGGGAAATGAATTTGATCACCCTTAGGCTGTTTGAACTACCACCCTTCTTTAAACTAAGATCCTCTGGGCATTGCAGCAAGCCAATATTTTTTAACTGCAAAGTTAGTAATCATTAGAAAGAAGCATAAGAATCTCTTTCCTGCTGGGAGAGAAACTGAAGGTGAAGCAGGGAGGTCCGGAGGTGAAGGAAACAGAGAGGGACTAGGAAAGGCTGTCTTTTGCATGCTGCTTTCTCCAGAAAATTATTGAACAGAATGCTGCTACTTACACAAAAGTAAATTTCACTGCACAGTGTAAGAATCATTCAGTGAGATCTGCCAGAAGGAGAGAAGTTATAGACCATAAAGTAGAAGAATATTCACAGGCCCTTATGTACCTCTGCCTGTGATGTAAACTCCACAGCAGGATTTCAGTCTGATGTTGTTATTCAGATGTAAAACTAAAAGTATTCTAATATTATTTTATGGTGTTTCAGTGCCAGCATAGGTCTACACACTGTAATTGTATTACAATACAGCAAGCAATACGTTCCAATGTGGCTTTAGCTGAGGACAATGGGCATACCTGAAAAAATACGTCTACACTGCAGTCACTTGAAATCGTGCAGGCATAACCAAGTTGTCTTTAAACTAGCTCATTTGGGTAGCCAGCTCACCTCAAAGTTTTTTAAGAGTATTAGCAGCATTGATTCCACCATCTCAAGAAGACCCCTGTGTACAGGGCTCTTCAGACATAACAGGGAGAGAGCAAAGGGGAAGTGTTCTGTGCTCAGTGGTGAGATTGCCTCTCCTGCTGCTGACAAGAGGGTGAAAAATTGGGCACAAGGACTCATGTTTCTGGGATAATTACACAACCCTGAGTAACAACCATCCCCCTACATATCTTTATTCTTCTCTCAGCATGTACAAGCAATTCAGAAGTTGCAGGGCTGCTTCAGAAGGCTTCCTCAGACTCCTAAGGCACAGTAAAAGGGCCATGGCTCTCTTACTCGCTCTGGCTGTGCTGTGCTTCAGTGCTGTAGGTGCCCCTCATGGAGAGCACAGTGCAGATTTTTGGCTGAGTTCTGCAGTGACTGTGCCAGTATATGTAGACCTGAGGAAGTACCAGATGCACCCAGTGGGCATAAAAGCCTGAGAGCCTAAGAGATCACTAATACCCTGTGTACTGCAGCAGCTAAAATAAAGTGTCAGTGTTTTAGTCTCTGTCAAAAGAGATACCATATTTCTAACTAAATCCAAAACTGCCTACGATGCACTTCTATCTCTCTGTAGCAGGAATCCACAGGACTCTATGCAACCTGGTTAAAACTGCAAAGATATTCTCAGAGGCCAAAATAAAATACTCAGCCAGCCAAGAATGTGCCTGGCAATTGGTTGGAAATGTCCAAAGGGGAATTCAACATAGTGTCCCCATTGTAGTTGGTACGGGGTGTCTGAGCATACTAAGTAACTTAGAGGTTCAGCATGGTATGGCCCCTGTCTTTTTAATTCCCCACCTCTGCCAGACAACTAAAATATTAGGTTTTCAGTCACCTCCCCATTCCATTAATCACAGTCATAAGTATTTTAAAGCAATTCCTGGTCTTTTCCTTAAAATGGAAAAGCCACCACTGCTTTAGTGAACTTTAGTGAACTTTAGTGAACTTTAGTGACTATGAATCACAATAGACTTCAAACTTGTAACATCAATTACAAGCACAGCTAATTGGAGCACAGTCAGGGCTGCCTGATCTGACAGACACTCCCACCATTAGTTTTACCATGCATCATGGTGATTTCAAATGACTCACCCTCACTTCTCTGAAGTGTCTTGGTTCCTGAATGTTATTAGGCCAGTGCCATGTGTTCCTATGTTATCAGCTCATAGAAGAAGAGTCTATACTTGCATGAACACTTAGTGCCTAAAAATCTGTCACAAGCCTGTCGATAGGGAAAATCACCATACCCCAGGAACTGGGGAAAAGGAGACTGAACTTTTTCCCTGCTTTCTCTTGAACTTCTCCTTCCTGACTCTTCCATCATAGTGTTACTTTCTTACTCCATCACAATTTGGACCAAGCAACATAAACCATAAAATCTGACCTTTGCAAGTTATTCTTGAATTCTTCAAGTCTGGTCTGTGAAAGAGCAATGAAGTCACTTGCTGAAATCTTGTCCTCAATGGCAAAGACATATTGTGATCCCTGCCTTTATCACGCAATGTGCAACATGTTGCAAATATTAAACTTACTTTCTGTGATTCAGTGTACAGAAGATACACTTGAAGCAATGCAAATACCACCACTGTTCCCAATGCAACTCATGCACTCGTGCACCTTGTGATGATATCCTTGCACTGCATATTAGGCTTAAGCATTTGGGGCAAATCAGATTGAAGTAAGTGTGGTTCTCTGCAAAAGAGAATTGGGGAGGAGAAATACAAAATGCATAAAATCATATCAGCGAGGAAAGCAAGTGCCAATTTTGGCCTGAGCGTGTAATCTAATCAGAACTTAAGTAAGTATGAAAAAAGGCATTTAGCAAGGTCCTTTTGCAAGAAACTTATCAAGGAACCATATGCTGACAATCAAAATCTGTGGCTGAAACCTGGCCCAGCTCAGAGATTTGCATTGTGACAGGAACCAGGGTATGATTCCAGGGTACGAACATAGGGTACTCCCAACTGGAGTACTGCATCCAGCTCTGGGGCCTCCAGTTCAAGAAAGTCATGGACCTGTTAGAGCAGGTCCAGAGGGGAGGGCTGTGAAAATGGTCAGAGGGCTGAAACACCTCTCCTAAGAAAGGCTGAGAGAGTTGGGGTTTTTCAGCCTGGAGAAGAGAAGGCTCCGGGGAGACCTTATTGCTGCCTTTCTTAAAGGGGGCTTAAAGGAAAGATGGGGACAGACTCTTTAGCAGGGCCTGTTATGACAGGACAAGGGGGAGTGGTTTTAAGCTAAAGGAGGGTAGATTCAGATTAGATAGAAGGAAGAAATTTTTTTACAATGAGGGTGGTGGAACACTGGCACAGGTTGCCCAGAGAGGCGGTAGGTGCCCCATCGGTGGAAACATTCAAGGCCAGGTTGGACGGGGCTCTGAGCAACCTGATCTAGTTGAAGATGTCCCTGCGCATGGCAGGGGGGTTGGACTAAATAAGGTCCCTTCCAACCCAAACCATTCTATGATTCTATGATTCTATTTAGCGTAAACTGTGGTGACTCAAGGAAACCCGTTGCAAATCATTGCCATATTCAGAAGATAGGTTCTGTAACGGCCAACATACAGCAAGGTTTCTCCTTGATTCATGTAAGCCTTTACAATACCAAGTATTTGGATCATCTCTGTTATAGCCTGAATATCATGAATATTAAGGTCTAGGCCAAGGCTGGGATGTTATGCAGGGCATCACAAACTCCACCACTATCCTCACCAAGTGAGGTGATGTCCTCTAGTTTGTACCTCAATGAGCCTTCGGTGTGCTTACACTGACACTTATTCAGATTGCCTACATCTGCCACAGGCGAGTCAGGTCTTCTGATACTGCTGAGGTGCAGAGGCACCGAGGAACACAGCACACATTTGGTAGGTGCAGGACTGGCATGCAAACTGTTTCTCATTAGCATCTCCTCCAGACATCACTCCTGCAAAGGCATCGGGAACAGCATCACATCCTGTCCCTAAGGTCCTTCCACACACATTCCTTTTCCACATTCAATTCCTCTCCCAACTATCACTGGCTCATCCCATCTCTGCTAAAATGCTTTATCAACCCTATCATGAACTAGCCATTCCTAAATCCTAAACATTAAACCAATGCTTGATCCTAAACTAATTTACTTTAAAAGTTCAAATTTAATCCATATTAAAGTGCCAACAATTGACTCTCCCACAAACTTCTGTCCCCTATACTTACCATGAGGAATCTACATTTTACTCCAGTCAGACCTTCTCCCTCCTGTATAAGGTTTCGATAGGCACCAGTGTATGTCACCCAGGTATGACAAATGTGACAGTTAGTGGGGGTTGAAGGTCCACACCTGGATGACAATAAATGGAAAGAAAATTAGGCATCCAGAATTGTATTTGTATTCACGAATCAACTACACTTATATGCATATGACAATCTGGTCAGGCAGGACTGTTAGAACCCTTAATTGTCCATGGACAAGGTTTTGATCCAGTGACTGCAATAGCCAAGACAAAACACAGTTGTTCTTTAATGGCAAATATCCTGACCAAGCCTCTGCTTTAGCCATCTGTGCATATTTCATTTAATTCCACTTCCAGAATTAAACTACTTAGAGTCACTAGAACCCATAGCAGAATGCATCCAAACCCTACGGAACTCAAAACACATAGAAAGAGAGGTAACAGGCATCTATAGCTTTTTGGCAAATATTTAAAGGTTTGGAAAATACTAATGCTAAAGCCTATGGCAGCGAAAAATTCTTAGCTCTTCTTGGGCACGAGGCCAAAACAATCACGGGTGTTTAGTGTGAAAGTACTACATTTACCATTTAAAGTCCTATTCCCATCTTAATCCAAAACCACTTACAAGAAAATAAATTTTATCAGCGAAGGTGTAAAACATATAATAGCCCACTTAGAAAATATAATAGTTATTAGCAGAAGTGTTTGATGGAATACCCCCCTTGATTCCCTTCAGCTTTTGCAATTATAAAGATGTTAACATGAAATTCACCCCTGAAGACTCTTGAGGACCCACGCAAGAGAGTTGTGTGAGCTGAAATGGTGGGGACAATGCTAACTTACTGCAAATACTAGTATGGAATAGTTCATTCAGTGGTGAACTGAGGTGAGCTGAGGTCAACTGTCTGGAAAGTCTTATTAAGTCATACTATACCAACAAATAGCTAATACAGTGGTTTCTGAGGAACTGAAGAATTTCTTAAAAGATCCGTTCTACTAGCCAAGCCTGGGGAGATTTTTTAAATCCCAGCGTTCACCAAAACAGACCTATATACCTGAATGCATATGGCTTACTTGCCTGTAAGCTTGACAACTTTTTCCAGCTCCAACAGGTGGCCTTGTCCCTCTCTCCCCTAGAAGTCAATGTGGAGTGATACCATCAGATCATTACAGCTACAGCACTTCTCATCTTCAGCCAGCTAAACAGTGTTTAAGTATTCTAATACAATGGGAATGCCCTATTGATTTAGGGTATGTTTACCCTGTAGAGAGTGGAGACGTCCCTGACGGCTCCTGCCCGCACTTACCCTGCCTCTGGGAGCTCCCAGGAGCGCTGTGCAGAAACCCCTGCTTCCCCTGGGTCTTAACAGCGTAGAGTTGGGACTGTATGGCAGCACGCCCAAGCTACTATACCCTGCACAACCACAGCTTGTTCAGCCTCCTCACCCCCTTGGCAAACACTGCACATAGAGATGTTTGGTAGCATGCACTAACTGGTTTGGGGTCTCAGCAGGACTCCACTGAGCAGGGTAGATACCATTACTCTCAGCAAGGTCATGTGTTGTCTACACAGGTCTTTAGCATGTCCTATGACAGAACAGTAATCCACTTGTAGCTATATGCTAAAATGTGCTATCACTCTATTACAGGCCAGAGTATGTATTCATGAAAGGGTAAGAACAGACATCCTTACAAACATAAGTGAGTTTTACCCTTGATCCTCTAAAACCTGCTCCTCATGCATTCAAGTCTATACCTGTTCTCAGTAGCTTTATTCACAACCAAGTACATCGTATTTTAGCAGGGATTTTCACTTGCACAGCTGAAGAAAAGCTCACAGATCATTTTCCATGCATAAAAAGAACATACGTACAGTTTCTCCACTGATAATGTAAACGCTATCCTTTGTGAATTCAGCCTTAGAGTATTTTGATAGGCAGATAAATAAGGACTTCTACTACAGTCTCTTATTCCCAGGTGGGTGGTATTTTCTGTAGTGCTATTACCACCCATATAAATAGCAGCACTACTGCTGGTGTAATTTAGACTGCTGTGGATGTATACACTCAAAGCACAATTGGATAGTTGTTGTTGCTCACCTATAAAATGATAACTGCAGTCACCTGGCATTTGGTAAATAGATTCAGCAACCTCAGTGCTTCAGAACATCTCCCTAATTTGCCACAAATAAAGAACACTGCATAAAACCTGGCATCCTATGTGAAGCATCTTGTAACAGCTAGCAGAAGCGGGATTACAGCATATTCAGACACCAATGTACTTCATCTGCAAATATCCACTAACAATTTTTGTTACGTAAGTTTTTAGGCTTGAACAAGAGCACTCCTACAGCACTCTGTTTCTCTGATGAAATTAGGGAGGAATGTACCCTAGCAAATATGCTGATCCAGAATAAAAATATATTTACAGTGCTTTAGCACTCTTTAGACTTTATATCCACTAGGAAAGTAAAAATTAGGTTTGGCTTGGTTTGGTGGGTGTCCTTTGTTACATAATTAATGGTTTATACTTTCAGGTCAATATTTATAAGTAAAATCATTCCAGAATAGCAAATGTTGTAGCCCATAAACATGAGCACTGAAGACTTCAAAGGGAAATGTGTATTATTACTTAGAGTTATATTCTTAAAAGGAGTTTTGTGATGTTTCACGACGGTCCACATAAACAAAAAGGTAGGTCCTTATGCCTCTAAGAAGTAACACTGCATCCCTAATAAACAGTTATACAGTAGCATCACAGCAGTCTTCAGCCATATAATGTCATTAAGGAATGGAATTGTTGATTTTCTATTTTCCCCTCACATCCCTTTAAGGGCAGCAAAATCTTTCTGTCATAAAAGCATTAAGAGCAGCTAACTCATTAAGAGCGGCTAACTTTTAGTCCTACATTTAGAGTATCCAATCTTATAATGTTATGGGATGTATTTACATTATATGTCAACTCTCAACTTCCGTTTCTCCCTCTTGTTTCAAGTTTATTGATTTATCACTGTAGAATATGATAATTTCTTATGAGGTATTGCCTTCCCTGATGGCCCTTTTCTTCACCAACTGAAGTCAAAGATTTGGAATGCAATTCCAGTGTGCTGTTGAAAAGGGTAATTTGCTTTTGAGATTCAAATACTATTTTTTACTGTGATTGAGCAAAATACATTAATTTTTCAGTGTTATGACCAGTCAATAAATTCCCCCAAAAGTGACATTTTAACTGATTACACTCTTATAGTCTTCATGTCACTGTGGATATTAATACTCAAAATTAAGAAGTTTGATTGCCATCTCTTCATCATACTTACAAGTTTACTGAACTTATTAAAAATATATTAAAATTAATGTAATTTTAAAAGTGATTAAAGCAGTTTCACACAAGGAGAAAGACACTTGAAACATCAATTCTGCCTGTGTGCTTACATCTACCATGATTGAGAGTGTTTATAATTCAGAATTTTCATTATGTAACAACAATTCATTTTCTCCTTTTTAGAAATGCAAGTCTTAAATTTACAGTATTTTCAGTGTTAATTGCAAAGACAAATCTGGTATGGATTTAGCAAAATACAATTTATCAAAGGGCAAATACAAACAGGAGCTTTTCTATTACCTTTAATGGATTGAATCACACGCTATGACCTTGGCAGGTAGAAGTAAAAAAAAAAAAAAAAAAAAAAGGTGAAACCTATTTTTCTTCTAGCTAGCCCTAGAAATGTGACATAACACTAGTATTACAATATTCTAAGTAGCTGCTGTGACTCCTCTTTTTATATTGTTTACAAATACTACAGTTGGAACACAAAATACTTCATCTAAGTAACAAATTTAATTTGATGTTCTCCTTAAGCAATCTGGAAACAGAAATTAATAAAGAGATAATCGAAGCCAGGATATTCCTTTTTTTCCCCACTGTCTAGTTACATTAGTCATTATCACACATTGTTATTTTCCAATGGAACTGATTTCTGAAGTAGTTACTTGGAGAAATATTTGCAATATCTCCAAGGAAACAAGTTTCCACGAGTGATATGTTTTTGCTGTCCTGCTCTGGTCTAAATATCTGTTCTTTTTCACAGGTAGCAAATCCTCTCTTTCTATGAGAAACAAGACATTTCCATACCAATACCAAAATTCTTCAAATGGAATGATAAATGCATTACTGCATGTATCTTTATGTATGTGCACTTTAAAAGATTAAATCCTGGACATTCTTC
The DNA here is from genome assembly GCF_000690835.1 of Fulmarus glacialis. Taxonomy (NCBI): domain Eukaryota; kingdom Metazoa; phylum Chordata; class Aves; order Procellariiformes; family Procellariidae; genus Fulmarus; species Fulmarus glacialis. The sequence continues at coordinate 6,668 of NW_009195450.1, read as the reverse complement.
CCTTCTGCATCTGAATGAATCTCCACAACTTCTCCACAACAGAGCAGGAATCTCTGCAACTTGCTGCTTTGAAAAGCAAAGAGGTCAGAACCCAAGGATTAGCTTTGGTTCATCTATTACAATTACAGACACAGATTGTGTTTTAGTTTCTAAGTTTTTCTTCTTTGAATAAATACTTACATGTGCAATTGTTTAACATGTGAGGCTAGGGCAGTGCTTGAATTCTGCATATACCATACAAACTGCCCATAGGGAAGGGAAATCTTCTTGGTTTAGAGACCCTTGGGTGCAGGGTCCCTCACACACAGTGGATTTCTCCATTAACTTATGTACCTTCTTAACTTACCTACTGCAATCAGATAAGCAGCCTTTATTTACCATGGTTTTAGCCTGCTCACATGATATGATTTGTATAGCTGTTCCCACTTGACTGTTACTAGGCTGGACTTTTCCCAGTCTGAATGGTCTACCTCCAACTACACAACAGCATTCATCAGGTCTAAATTTTTCCAGGGAAATTCCTGAGAGGACTGATTTCACTGAATAGATGAAAGCCAACCATGGTATGTTGATCCTATGCTTAGGGATCCATCCTTTTATTTCAGAGAGTGTTCAAAGACCCTGATAAGGTTCAGCATGGCAGCTAAGGCATTCAGTAGCTATAGTTCCCCAAACATTGTGCACTAGGAATCAATGACGTTCAGTTTTCATTATAGGCACTGGAGAACACATGGCAAATACCCAGCTAAGGAGTTCAGGCATCTCAGCCACGAGTCTACAAACACACCAGTAAACCAATCAAGCAGAGCCCATGCCTGTGAAGAATTAGCAATGTGATTTACAGGATGGATCCACTGAGAGATTCAGGTCAGAGGCAAAGGCATATAAAGACAAGAGTAGCAGAAGAGGGCCTAGCTGTAGGCATATATATACACAGAGTGACATGCAGAGAGGTTGAAAACACTGTGAAATCTGTATCAAATCAAGTCAACTGCATACCAAGTTTGAGCTCCTATGTGAGGCAGGCCTTTATTAGTTTAGGCAGGACCTCATCCTAACTACAGTCATACTGTTCTTGGGAACAGCTTCTTCTCATGGCAGAAAAATATGATGTCTGTTCTATACAAACTTGTGTATCCCTGTGCTTGTGCACTCACAAGCCATGTGCGGGACAACCAGGGGATCAGGCCCAGCCAGCAAGGTTCATGGAAGGCAAGTCCTGCTTGACCAACCTGATCTCCTCCTATGACCAGATGACCCGCCTAGTGGATGAGGGAAAGGCTGTGGATGTGGTCTACCTGGACCTCAGTAAACCCTTCGACACTGTCTCCCACGGCATTCTCCTAGAGAAGCTGGCGGCTCACGGTTTAGACAGGTACACTCTTCGATGGGTAAAAAACTGGCTGCACGGCCGAGCCCGGAGAGTTGTGGTGAACAGAATTAGATCCTGTTGGTGGCCAGTCACGTGCGGTGTTCCCCAGGGCTCAGTTTTGGGGCTGGTCTTGTTCAACATCTTTATCAACGATCTGGATGAGGGGATTGAGTGCTCCCTCAGTAAGTTTGCAAATGACACCAAGTTGGGCAGCAGTGTTGATCTGCTTGAGGGCAGGAAGGCTCTGCAGAGGGACCTGGACAGGCTGGATCGATGGGCCAAG
>NW_009195450.1:0-4476 GCF_000690835.1 Fulmarus glacialis | reverse complement strand
TGGACATTAGGAAAAATTTCTTTACTGAAAGAGTGGTCAAACACTGGAACATGCTGCCCAGGGAAGTGGTGGAGTCACCATCCCTGGAAGTATTTAAAAGACGTGTAGATGAGGCGCTTAGGGACATGGTTTAGTGGGCATGGTGGTGTTGGGTTGACGGTTGGACTCGATGATCTTAGAGGTCTTTTCCAATCTTAATGATTCTATGATTCTATGATTCTATGGTTACACATTGCTGTCATGCTATATGGCATGTAGCAAGGAGGAAGCTGATAATGGAATATCATAGAAAAACAAAATTCAGACAAAGTGAGGAAAACTCCATTTTAAAAAGCCAGAATCACTTTCTTTAAAGTCATGGCAAGAATCAAAGAACTTTGGATGCAATAACTCCTGAGTGTATTTGGAGAAGCCTTGCTTAATCCAGTGTCAACGTTAAGCAAGAATTTCAGAAGTAAAGAGGCAATTAGAGAGGAATGAGTAAGACACAAGACATGAGAGTCTGGCATGCAGTAAAGTACATGGGTTTTCCTTCAATATTATGCCCTGAAGTGGTGCTTGGGAAAATGTTTATTGACATTTCTTTTTGACTGCCTTTTATTTATATTCCACTTTGTATAGGATAAATACACTTAAAATGCCTAAATACACATAGCTGCCAGCAGTTATATGTATGGACACAATCTTGGATTGGAACTATCCAGAAGAGAATTGGAAGAGTATTTATTATCCACAATCCCCTACAGCAAGACTTAGCTTAACCAAAATATAACTTACAACATACATTACTCAAGAAACCCAAGCTAATGCATGTTTCTGTTTATAATCTAGTCCATCTTAATAATTCAATATGAACTAGCCCAATGTTATATAAAATTTGTTTTAATTTGAAGCTCTTTTAGCCACAAAAGTCAGCTCTTGCACACAGCTTTGAATTGCCTGACCGGTTTCTAAAAAGTGACTGATGCATGACTGTTCTTTATAATACAGTTTTTGTAACGTAGTACTTAAAGGATACTTTGCTACTTTTTTTGCCACGTGTATTGCTACATGTATAACTGAACACAGAAATCCATGGATAATTGTCCTTTACTGTAAATCATTATGATCCACTTATTTTAATACAATCTCATAGCAGGTTAATGGCAAAATACCCTCCTTGTTGACTTAAATATATGCTAAAGGTAATATTTATTAATATTTATTAAAGGTATTTGATTCACCATACAGATGATGCACCAGGAAAAAGGCGAGAAATGCACTCAGTAGAAGTGAAATCTCCCCAAGAAGTATATTAATATCATTACCACATATTACAAACTAAGAATGCTGTTCTAACAAATATTCAGGCTGATCACAGCAGGAGTAAGAGTGCCTTCTTTCACTTGGAGTTTTTGAATTGTCACAGGCTGGACAATAAAAAATATGGGGGGTGGAAGTGATTTAAATAGCTTCACAGTTTGCTTGCATAGAAAGCCTCACTAGTAGTACATGCTTAAACTCTGTGATAATGAAGCCAAGCACAGCATTCACTAAACAATTTTATCTAGAGATTTGGCCATCATCAGAAAATAAGGATATGTAAAGCAGCATTCAGAAGCACCCTATTGGATAATGAAGAAACTCAGACACAAAAAAGGAGAAAGAAAAGCAGCTTAGAAGTATTTATTATTAGTGCTTTTAAAAGACCATAATAGAACTGACAAAGAAGAAAAGGAAGGAACAAAAAAAAAAAAAAAATTAAGGTAGATATGGATCTGATCTCTAGACTGCTACAGGAAAGATATTCGAGATCACCCAGTATTATATTCAGAAAAAAACAATCCTAAAGAAATTGAAATCTGAAAATCAAAGAAAAAAGGAAATAAAAAGGGACTGAGTTGACAATTAATTGTGGAAGATAAAATATCAGAAAATATTAAGAGGAGCATTCAGCTGGAGACTATAGTCATCTAAATAGAGGTGTTAAGTTAGGTGTCTAAGCTCCCATAGTCAGTGAAATCTACTCAGCTTTAAATCCGACTTCTACAACTCAGCAGCTAAAAAGGTGTCTGTAATTAGATTGTGTATATTACTAGATTTGTACTGGGAGAATTCTGAAATTTTTATTGGGAGAATAGACACATAGGTGTATTTATTACTCAAATCACCTACATTTAGGAAATGAATTTCAGCTGAAATCTTTCAGAGAGTTGTGTAATATACTGTAAAGTAGATATGAGCTGGGAATACCTATGGCCCAGCACATGGTCCAGTGGGATGCTGAAAAAAGACATGTTCAAACTGATACAGTCCCCCCAAAAAATCTTAAGTTAGTTTTATATACAAGAGCACCAGGCATACAAGACCTGAATATTTGCATATGTGGTTTTGTATACATTTTGGTAATCACCTGTACCTCAGGAGTATGCCAGATTTTATCCTTCAAATTGGGTCACCTATAGTAACTAAGCAAAAATTTTATACTTTTAAGAGATTATGATGACCATGAGCCAAGAACAACTTTGGCCCGCAAATGTAAATGCTTGTGTTCTTTGATAACACTTTTAAGTTTTGATGTATCATTGTGAAAAGTTACAGCAGACAACCTACCAGAAAATGGTTTCATATGTTTGTGAGAAAATCCTCAGCTGGTTGAGTAGTAAAAGCAGTATTCATAAATATGTTTTAAATGTTTTTTATCAGCAAAACAGAGCAACGCTCAGATGTTTTTCCATCTGGACTGTGAGGAGTTTCCACTTATACACTGTAAAAGACAGGATAACTCAGTGCTTTAAAAATAATCGAAGTGAGATTTTTGTGTGCTTAGAAAAGTGTGAAAGCTTTTATTTTATTTTATATGTCATAAATAAAGCACATGTTCTCATGGTTTCTTAATTCCCATCTTTGTTCCAGTTGTCATTTCTGCCACACAAGAACTGTCCAACCTGGAAATTAGATGGAAAGTCTGACACCTCCAAATACGAAACCACGTAGATTTTTTCACTGAAGATTGAGACTCAGCTAGGAGTATTTACACACAACAGTTGTATTCATATTACACTGAACAAACTGGTAGACATGGAGGGGCATATCTTCTTTAAATTTTCTATTATTTTAGTGTAAAATTTTGGAGATCAGAGCTAGCTCCCTGAGGACATCATAAGTTTGTGACTACAGATATAAACATAATTTTAAACTACTGACTTCTCTCATTGCCCCCAAAAACTCCTTATCCCAATGCATCCAGTACAAGACAGAGCCAAAGGCTGCCTATTGAGTCCTTTATCTTACAGCTTTCTTACCTTGTTAAATTTCTCCCCCCCAACCTCTCTGTCCCTCCACACAGCTTACCTCTTCAAGCTACCTCTGAGGTGTCCTGAGAGCAATCCAACTGGTACAGCTACAGGCAATAGGTCTAAGTGTAACAACACAAAGCAGATCACTATCTACCTTCACACCTAGTCCAAATGACTCTCACCTAGGAGAGGCCCTTCTGAAGCAGCTTCATATCACATCCCTACACCCCCCTTCCAGCAACGCATCCCTCACACAGCTCAAGCATCCCCTACACCCCTCTTCTTCACAACAGACATTCCCTTCCCAAAGGAAGCTTCCCACACCCACATTAGATCTTATTTACGTTTAGCAAAAATGTTTGAATACCAGCACCTGTGTACATTTTTTTTTTGCCTCAAAGTCCTGTTTGCTTCTCTCCTGAGTTTTTGAAATGACCCATCTGTTTTGTGAAACAGAGGGATTTCTATCAGTTATCAGGAGGGGCCACATCACACCACCATAAGCCTCCACTGCAAAGAACAGTGACCACATACCTATCACAATGATCCAGCTAGGACTTCCTTTCGCTTTAGATAAGTTATGGGATCAGCAGTGACTGCTGCTATCCACAGTCATATGAGCAACTCTGTTAAAATGAGTAGTAGTAAGCTGCCATTTGGAAGCATTTCACCTGCATTTCAAAGAAGGCTAGGGACTGGGGTTTGTCAAAAGGCACCGTCCAGCAGCTGGACTGAGTTTTCCACACAGGGTCTTAAGTCACCATCTCCAAGGTTACCAGCAGCTAGGTGTCTCCTCCTTCTAAAACAAGTCTTACCACTCTTTTTTGGTCCATGCTCCTCCACACACCTGCTGGTGCTGAATGAGCACTCTTTGTTTATAGGTGCTTGAATTTTGTCTGTATGCCTTCTTTCCCTCATCCAGCCAACTGACAAGAAGTTTTGAAGACTTTCTGTGTGGACTGGCTGGAAGATAATGGACACATAATGAGTGATCCAAACCAGGCAGTTGCAGGCTGTGCTAAGCTTGAAGGTCGTTTACAGAGATAGGGAAGTTTGAGAAACCGAGTACGTGGCAAGAAATCAAGGAAGTTGGACTGAAAACCAAGTAAAAGAGGATGTCAGCAAGGACGCAGATGTTACAGAACGAAGGTGTGTGGACGGAAGGCTAACACCAATCATAGCTGAGCTATAAGCGCGT
>NW_009195449.1:0-3813 GCF_000690835.1 Fulmarus glacialis | reverse complement strand
TGGCCAGGGGCCGATCCGTCTTGGAGCTGGCTGGCATTGGCTCTATCGGACATGGGGAAAGCTTCTAGTAGCTTCCTCCAGAAGCCACCCCTGTAACACCCCCTCCCCCCCCACCAAAACCTTGCCACACAAACCCAATACACTGGTCAACAAGACGAAAAAAAGAAGGTCTCATATTCACTCCTTGTGAGGAGGACCTGTATGGACTGCTAGACATTGACTTCCTACGTGGAACCTAGACCCCAACAGAGGCTTTATAATGAAATATAAGCTTCCTCCAGAAGCCACCCCTGTAACACCCCCTCCCCCCCCACCAAAACCTTGCCACACAAACCCAATACACTGGTCAACAAGACGAAAAAAAGAAGGTCTCATATTCACTCCTTGTGAGGAGGACCTGTATGGACTGCTAGACATTGACTTCCTACGTGGAACCTAGACCCCAACAGAGGCTTTATAATGAAATATAAATGCCTCAGAGTTGGATGCAAACAGTGAGCACGGCAAGTATTTTGCTGTTTAGCTCTCCTGTCCTGCAGACTCCTGACTGAAAACTACTGCAAGGGAAGCCGTCATTCACTAATCTGAATCCTCTCCTTAGGTAAATACAGTCACTTTTTCTTTGAAAGCACAGTAATCATCATTTTATTTTAAGCCAGGGCTTGAATTTCTGATTTTTTCGAATTTCCAGAGTAACACGTTAAACATCTCAGACAGTGGTTAAGGGATTTATGGAGGAGACACTTTCCATCTGGACAGGTTGACAGGAATGTGTCAAAAGAAGAAAAACAGAGCATAATTCAGTGGTTAGTAGAATACAGTTGTACCCATCTTAAAGCTGTTTTCCTCTTCTGGGGACCTTTCTTTTCCTCTTCCTCTCCTCTCATTTTCTCTTTCCTCTTTTCTTTCCTCCTCTTTTTTTTTTTTATTTCCTTCCTCTCCTTCCTGCTCTCTCTGTTTTCTTTTTTTTTTTCCTTAATCTCTTAATCTCTTTCAATATCTCTCTCACTCTTTCTCTGTCTCTCTCTCTATTAGATTTTTATCTGGGTGGCCTTATGATACACAGTCCCTGTGCTGGGATGAAGTAGAAATGCCTTGTGCAGTCTTTCCTTTCAGTCTTGTTCTATTTTCCTAAATGTTGATCCCATAAACTTAATATGGCTACAAATTAAAATATTAGCTCATAACAGTTTCAGCCATGTTCCTCATTTCACTTAATGTTGTTAATAGAGCATCATAATTTAATATATCTGGATTACTTAGCGGGGGCATGTAATGTGTCAAGAAGCACTTGATATAAATATTTCTTTTGAATTATTGTATATGTCTTTTTTCCCAGAGAAGAGTTCATTGCTTAAGCTTTGAATGGTTCCCTATATTTAATTGTTAGGGGAAAACATCATCCTTTTAGCTAAAGAAGAAGAAATAATTTTGATAATTTTTATCCTCTTAATAGATTATCTTCTTTGACACCATGAGATCATCATCAAATAGAGAATATAGAATTTGTAAATTGGAGATGGCTTTTGTATTGTGCAGGCACAATGGTAGGTCTATTTTTGTCTGTCCCTATATCTAATTTAAACTCAAAGAGATCATGATCTTCCCATAATTTTCTAAAACTCTTTTTTTTTTTTTTTTAGTTTTTCTGCAATATGCCTACCAAAACAAAGTCTAAACAAGCAATCCCTTTTTACTGACTGACAGAAAAAAATCTGTAAGTTTCACATTCAAGAGAATTATGATTTTTCCATTAGTCACTTTTGTCTCATTTTTATTTCCTAGAAAAGCCAGATAATATCAAAGGATCTCTGTTCATATCCTGATCTGAGTCTGAAATCTTTTAATAGAATCTTTATATAACCTGGCTGTAACATTTTTAACTTTTTCCTCTGTCCTGGTTTTGGCTGGGATAGAGTTAATTTTCTTACTAGTAGCTGGTATAGTGCTGTGTTTTGGATTACTATGAGAAGAACATTGATAACACACTGATGTTTTAGTTGTTGCTAAGTACTCTGCTAGTCAAGGACTTTTCAGCTTCCCCATGCTCTGCCAGGTGCACAAGAAGCTGGGAGGGGGCATAGCCAGGACAGCTGACCCAAACTGACCAAAGAAGTATTCCATACCATATGACATCATGCTCAGTATATAAACTGGGGGAGCTGGCTTGGGGGGCAGCGATTGCTGCTTGGGGATGGGCTGGACATCGGTCAACAGGTGGTGAGCAATTGCGTTGTGCATCACTTGTTCTGTATATTCTTTTATCATTATTTTTTTTTTTTTTTTCTCTTCCTTTGCTGTCCTATTAAACTGTCTTTATCTCAACCCATGGGTTTTACTTTTTTTTTCCCGATTCTTTCCCCCATCCCATCGGGGGCAGGGAGGGTGAGTGAGTGGCTATGTGGTACTTAGTTGCTAACTGGGGTTAAACCACGACATCCTCAAAATAATTTGACCTGTATCAAGCTTGTTTTATTATACGACGGCTTCTTTGTTTTGTTTTGTTTTGTTTTGATTTTGAGTTATTTATTTCATCAGTATATGCTGTTATCCTATTCATTGTACTAGTATTTCAGTCCCTTCTGTGTAATACCTTGCGCTCTGTTCATGACTACCCTTCCATTACTTTAGAACAAGTTTTATAACCTACATGAGTAATCCCATTTAGCATATATATTACCAACCTGAATTCTGTATTTTGTGTGGTTCATCTTGGTGGGCAACACTTTGTGCTTCTCAGACTTCCAGGTAAAACCTTAGTGATTATTCTTAACAAAGAAGTCCTCTATTACAGCTTCATCTCTCAGGGTTGATGTAAGTCCTTCAAATCTTCTCAGGTCTGAGAATCTTAACTGACTTTTTAGAAACCTCCTGGTTATTTGCCCCTCTTCTTTCACAGTCTGCTGTTACTGTCATCATCTTCCCATGGGTCTAGCTAATTTATCTTTGTTCCTTAGCACTCTACTTTCTGACTGACAATTTTGCCTACACACTCTTCAGAGAAGTCTTTCTTTCTTCTTCTTTTGTAACCTTTTTTCCCCTTGATTTGCCTTTTTTCCTCCTGACTTATTCGTGTGATCACATTCTTCAGTGCATCACCCTTTCTTAAGAGTTTGCCCTCTAGCTTCTCTTTCTCAGTAAATTTTAAGAGCAGAGATTGGACAAATAACTCATCTTCCTATCATCTTAGAAACCTTTTCTGACTTCCATCATCTCTCCTTGGTGCATTTTTAGTTCTCAGATCTATTTCTTCATGAACTCTACCTGTCAATATTTCATTCATAAATAACTCATGTCATTTACCCACTCAAGAACAATGTACATCCAGCAGAGTTGGCATCCCATAACGCATTTTGTGTCCTCCATTTTTCGGATCACTTTCACTGCTGCCTCAGGTTCTATGAACATCTCTTTCTAGTTCTCACACACATTTAAAAAGAAAAATGATACTCCTGAAACCTACCCCTCTTAGCCATGATATTTCTCATTTTCTTCTCTCTATGCCATGTGGACATAGTACAATGTACAGAAATACAGAAACAAAGCACTGCTCCTCAGCAAACGACGATATGTCTGTCTGTGCACTGAAGTAGTGTATTTTAGTTTCACAAAGAAACATCTGGACAGATTCTGCTCAAAGAATTTTAAGAGGAATGAGCCTGTCAATGAAGGAAATGCACCTGGGAAACAAAGGTTCTATCAGATATTCACACTAAATTGCTTATTCTTTATAACCTGAAAACATAATTTTGAATTAAGAATAGCAATGTCATTTGTAGGCATCCATTTCAACCTGTGGGTATGCTTGTAAGA
>NW_009195448.1:39152-40256 GCF_000690835.1 Fulmarus glacialis | reverse complement strand
CTTTCCCTAATGCTGTTTGTGGAAGGGCAGATTAACCATAAACTGAAATTAATTGGCACGTAAAATTATTTGAAAAATGCAAATTAGACCATTAAATCATTTAAAATGTCATGCATAGTGCAGCACAAAATTTGGCAGGGAGAAGGGGTGATTATCACAGGTAGGCAGGCCAGCAGGTGGCTGAGTGCTTGGGAATACTGGCTGTGAGGAAAGGATGCTGTTCATAGCTCCTGAACTGCCTCTTTCATGTCAATAAACAACTACTAGTACAGTAATGGAAATGCCTATCAGCTCTTTTTGCTATACTGTGGAGCCCATTAACATAACACTGATACTTGCATAGCCACAATGCTACCACATGCTTATCTCTGCAGGGTCAATTTAAACTGTAATGTTTCCAAAGCTGGTAAACGGAAGCTGGTAAAGCGAGCGGTGTTTTTAGTGGGAGAGTAATGATGCCCATTTAATTCCCACATTTAAGCTCCTACGGAGTGTTTTCATAAATGTTAGGTTTAGCTAGATATCATAGTGAAAACTAGTTCTGTACAGCTGCAATTGCTCCTCCATGTTGCACAGCAGTTCAGGTGGACTGTGAGGTGTGGTTATATTTCACCAGTCTTTTTGTTGGTACTGTTTGCTGTTCCTTGGTGATCCAGTGAATCAGGAAGCATTTTAATTGCAATGAACGTTAAAGTTCCTAAGGGGGTGGACAGTGCCTGTGTGGAAATGTGCACAGTGTCTGGTTAGAGAGCTGCGCAGTTCCTACAGTGCAGGAAAAGGAACCATAAGCTATAACCAGATGGGATCAACCTCAGAAAACAAATTGGGGCATCAAGCAGGTGGCAGATGGAAACTGCCTGTGTAAGAAAGTCCAGATGGTCAGAGCTGCAAATACGCTGTGCTGGGAAGGCTGGACCTTCATTCCAGGACCCCTGGCATCTGTATTTCTTCTTACAGTCAAAAACTGTCTGGTCCTATTCCATCCTACCAGGAGGACAGGGAGATCTTCAAAGGAGAACCATGGGTCCTTGTGACTGCTTGAGAGGGTGATCTCAAAAATGAGGGTGAGAAAGCCTTCTCGAGAGGAGAACTACGAAGGAAGAC
>NW_009195448.1:0-39132 GCF_000690835.1 Fulmarus glacialis | reverse complement strand
TCTGCTAGGAGTGCAGGCAGCAGTCTCAGGTTTGAAGGTGTCCTGTGGGTCAGACCAGGGACTAGCAGTTGCCCCTGAAGGAAAAAACAGTCGTGCTTGGAGGCAGGAGGATAAGGTGGAGAAAGTCTAAAATGAGGCTTTTGTCTGAAAGGGACAGTGTTTGTATTTCCTCTGATTAGTAGAGCACACATCCCACAAGCCAGACACCCAGTGTGACGGTTACCACAATACTTGGGGTAACTTTCCCTGGAATAGATGCAATATGTAAAGTACCTTCAGGCATTTATATCCATTGATATCTGTAGAGATACTCAAAACCTGACTGGACACGGTCCTGGGCAACCTGCTCAAGGTGACCCTGCTTTAGCAGGACTAGATGGTATCTAAAGAGTCCTTCCAACCTAAACTAATTCTTAGTTTAGAAGCAGACATAAGGTATAGTGACAAAACACGATCTGCAACTTTTCAAGGGTTTGTAAAAAGCTTTGAAAAACAAAATAGATGAAGTGCCAGGTGGTCAGCATGATATTCCCACAAACTGGATTTATGGCATCATATATTTGAAATCAGACTTCTCCATATCTGCCTACTGAAAGTACCAGTTCTGCCATGAAGTGCTATCCAAAAAGACAAATTACTTTCTACGGCAGAGAGCACATAAGCTTCAGGTTCATTTCTAAAACTGGAATTCTGGATCGAAGTGAATATAAACCTACGATTTCATCTCTTTCTCAATCAGAACAGGAAAATATTGTCTAACAGATGTTATCACATGAAAACTTTAAGAAGTCAGGATTGTACTAATCAGTACCTCTTTAAACCAAAAGTTATTGTGAAAAGAGTAGCAGATTACGGAGCTAACAGAAGATATGTCAATATAAAATTAATGTTCAATATTATTTATAACTATACTTAGGATTTATCCTTTCACTGTGGAATATACAATTAATATTTCTCTTTCTCCCACTAATTTGCTGTGTGGTACTCATCATGTAACAACTTCACTGTGGTGAAAGCAACCTAAGAGACCCTGTACATATTTCAAGTCAGCTTATGCATTGTCATACTATTATTTTTTTACTGATGTCTAATTTAGAAGTTTATATAGCTTCATAGGCCTTCTGTAAGTGTCCTTAGTTTTAATTATCGGTACAAACAAAAGGTGACATCAGAGTCCTGGGTTTTTTTGTAGTAATCCATTCATAACAAATAGGTAAGTGGCATTACATAAGAAAAATGTCAGTCTGATCACTGACAGTTTCTAAGTTTTTTGCATGAAATTAATCTTAGAAATCTTTGCACAACCTATCTGCGTGCTATAAACTATTTAATATTCTCTAGCTCTTTTTTAAAGACTTCCTACAGGCCCATCCGAGGACTGTTTTTCAGATTTTCAGAATTTTCTCTGCCTGTGACAATTTCCATGAAACTTTAAAAAAAAATAGATAAGCAGTAAATACAAATGAAAAAGACAGGAATCTGAGGTATCTCTCAAATCTTATGACACAACAGGTTTCTTTCCTACATGTGACAACATTAATTATACTGACTGCTTAACCCTGCAACTCAATTAAGGCTTTCAAAGTGCTTTTAAATTATTGATTGAAAAGCAGCAAGAAGCAACCAATGGTTGAATACGACTTTAGTAATTTAAACTGCAAGCCACAAATGAATGCTTAAAAAGAGTGTTTTTCTGAGCAAGGGCTTGCAAATAAGGAGGGAGCCCCCAGTCCTGCAAATCATTGATTTTTCTCTCATTTTAAACATTATTTGTCCCCATTGCTCAGAATGACATACACGATCATTGCTGTCAGGCAGTAATGAAGTTTCTGTTCAACACATACCCTGACATGAGAAAGTCAATGGAATAGCATTTGTCAAAGGAAAATGAGATGCTACTAAATCCTTCAAGCCAGCATTTGACTTCTTTCCTACCCAAAGACAGTGAACAAAGGAACCGGGTCTAAGGAAACTGGAGGAGGGCTGGTGCTGGTAAGGTCTAATATATACATAATTTTTAAAAACAGCACTTTCTACTCTGGGTATGATTACAGTTAGTATTACTTTGGGATTAAGGTTAGGAAATTCAGATCATTTGGTGCTCTGTTTATTTCTGAATCCTGTAAGACCTCTGATGATAATAAGAAGGCCTGTGCATATCCAGGACATTCAATTATAGTGTATTTTAAAATGTGATTTCCCTCATTGATTGGTTCTCCATTGTCCTTTTAGACAGGAGTAGGGTTTGTGACCAGTAACAAATATCTGCTGTTAATTCTTATTGTAGGATTGGAGCCAACATATAATTAATATTAGGAGTGTAGCCTAAGGCCTTATGTTCTCTTTTATCATCAATATCGATGCATTGCCTATAACTAAGCTTAGGTATATGGGCTACAGTTAAGCAATCTAAAGTCTAAAAATTCTATTTTATTCTTATATTGTTCCCAGCCCACAGAGTAAGGAGAAGTGCTCATTCTGATAAGGACTTTTACTGTATTTTCATTTCAGTGATCCTCTGGCTATGATAGGGCAAAGATTATGGTGGGGAATATAGTTAATATAGGAAAAATCTAAATACACAAAAGCCAATTTTACTTTAAGATTCTTTGGAGTTTCCAGAGACAAATAGAAAAATTCTCACAGTTATTGCTACTGTCTTCTAGTACAAGATTTTTACTCAAGGATACAAGTTAGAGTTAGGATTGTGATTACATTTCCGCAATTTAAGAATCCCATAAAGGTCCAAAAATCAGGAAAAGAACAAATTGGGATTGGGCATTATATTCTGTTTTACAATAGGCTTTGACACCCTGAGGGTAGTAACGTCAGTGCCAGAGATGTAATTAGGGTTAGGGATTGTAAAATAGAAAACATCAACCATCCAATTTACTGATGGTTCTGCACATCCTGAAAAGATAGAAAGAAAATAGGTATAAGACTAAGGCCAAGCCCTTAATCATATGTATTTACATGGAGTGTCTGTAGCTTAAGTTAGAGTCAGGGTTCAGGCTTTGCAGCATATAGCATAAAAAGCTGGACTTGTTGCTGGGTTAGTTAAAGCCTTTGGCAGTGGAAAGAAAGCTCATAAGCACCAGTAATATTTTTATATTACTGTATTATTTGGTATCCTAGGCATTTTGGCTGACTACTAAATAAAAGTTGACAAGAGAGTGAACTCAAACATTGGTCCCTGAATCATCCCTATGGCTTATCAGCAGCTTGCTGACTCTTTCCTCATCTGTTCCAAATAACACTCTTCAAGACAAATTTCATGTGTGATTCTAGAGAAAGTTTACTTTGGGGCAACTCCCCAAAGGGCAGGATGGGCAGGACTGCAGAGAACAGCAAGTCTGTCTCTTTCTGCCCCACACAGTCCTCCAAAACCATCTCCTTAGCCTTTGCACCCACACCCGCTTTCATTCCTGGGCGCACATGATTTGCATTTTTGTCATAAAAACACCAGCTCTAAACTTTTCTATTGCTAGGCTAGAGAGTAACAGTTCTTAAATGGAAGGCACATAGCTACATGTAATCTCCTACTGATGAAACTTTGCCACTAAAATTAGGTCTGCTGCTTTAAATCTCCTCTGAGCCATTGGAACCATCAAACATTTTGAAGGAAGAACCTTGGGGGAAAGTTCCTGAAAAGACTGTCAAATTAATATGATGGCAAAAGCTATGTGAAGATATGATAGCTTAAAGTAATTCGATGGAAAGCATGCCCTTAGAACAAGGATGTGACTGCTTAAATTACTCTGTTGGTTTAATAGCCTAGAGCACCTCAGAAATGCCCCAAAACTCAATTTCAGCAAATTCCCTCCTTGCCCCAACAAGTTTATTTTGAGATGTCCTGAGGGGCTGAGACAGCGGAGAGAGCTCTGCACTGAACAAATGTAAAGGGAAAAAGAATAATACCTGGACTCATGCCTCCAATGCTTAATATAGATGGAACACCCTGAGGTTACTTAGAAAAAGTCTAACCCACAATGTGACCTTCATGAGTGCCCTAAATGCTTCTACCTGAGGAAAAAAATCCTGGCATTTGCCATACTAAGGTCATTAAAAACCCAAAGAAATTCAGATGGATGCCTGAGGTATTTTTCAGTGTGTGAACCCCTTTCTGCTCTTCATAGGTGAATGAGATATTGAAATCACAGAGGTACAGCCGCAGCAAAGCTACCCCAGTAGCACTAGCTACAAAACCAGCACAATTTATAAATGCATTGTACCTGTTATTGAAATCCTCCACATTTAAGGCAAAACTTAAGTATTTCAGAGTAACTACTCCAAGAAATCTGTCCTCAAATTCTGTTTCACCTGACTACAAATTGTCTTCATTGTGCTATACATGGAAATTGAGCAGAGTTGTTCTTAGTCTGTGTGCTTGAAGAAAAATGAGCCAGAAGCGTCTTCCAGACAGCCACCTGTTTCAGCCCTTTCTTACTGTGAAAACTCTCTTTCTGAGCCACAAGTACAGGCTGTATATCTAGTACCATACACCAAGACACCCTACAGTGGGAGAAACCTCTAATTTTGCTCTGATGCCAGGCAGCATCTCTAACACAATTTAGTGGTGGCAGTAGCAGTTGCTCAGGGGGTTGATAAAGGGAATGCATTTTTTAACCTCTTGGAAGTTAGTCTCGAAACACTACATTTGCATAGTGACAGAAATTCATTATCATCGGGTGACTGTAGGCTGCTGGTGCCATATGTGACAAAGGTTGGTTTTAGTCAGTTTCTGTCACACGGGATCCTCCGCTATGGTTAACACAGCAGCAGAAATGCCAAGGGCTGAAGGGTTATTGAGGACGAAGTACCTTCATGCCTACAACCCAGGCTGTAGCTCTTCAGTATCAAAGCTGAGCTGCTTTGACAGAGCAAAATGAAAGCTCTTCCGTTGTCAAGTCCTGCAGGACAAGAGGTTCTGCAACTCAGTAGAGTATTATGGTGGCATAAGGCATTAATTTTAGCTCTTTGGATTTCACAATGCATTTGCAGGCGTCCATGTTCACAAATATGAATAGTTATCCTAGTTCCATGAATATGCTACCAGAGCAGTACCCTTTAAGCCTTCATTGCCCATATATGTGGCTAGATGGCTACCTAGCTTTGTGGATAAGCAGATGGAAAAAAATCTGTGCATATGTAGTCCATAGTTAACAAGCAAAATAAGCACATTTCTATGGTTTAGTAATAGGATGAGCAGTCAGTTTTGTACTCATCTGAAACCTTCAGAAATGCTGAGCAAGATGTCTAGCTCTCTAGACCATTTTATGCATTATGAAAACAGCAAAACACCCACCTGCTTGCAGCTGTCTGCATGTCAGTGTGGCAAGTTCCCTTCTGTCGCAGAATCAATAAAGGCTTCAAGCACCTAGCTCAGGATTTTTGAGATACACTGAGAAGATTAAATAAGCAAAGCATATTTTTACTCCTTTGGTCTAAACTGAGGAGGTATTTTACAGCCTTCATTACTGCAGCTGCACCACCCCCCACATATGGGGGCTGTAGTCACCCAACAGAGGATTCTCCAGGGAAACATTTCCATTGCCCTTGTGGGCAGCTCGCCTTTTATTCTGCGTCGCAGAGGAGGTATGTATCTGTGGGGTTCCCCCTGCATCTCTCCTCAGTGTGCCATTTACCTGAGGCAATAGCTGCCTGGCACAGAGAGGAATCCTGAACAACATTACAGCAATTCTGAAATAGCTGGTAAATACCATAAGGTCTCAAAGTTAATGCATTTTCATATGCAGACCCAACAGAGTCTACTACATGTATCCATATTTATCTACTTATCTACTTAGGGCTTTTTTTCCCTCAGCTCTTCTTGCCCCTTCTTTTTCCTGCTTTTCCTCTTGCATTCTCTCCTGTTGCCTTCCTTCCCTTTTCCACCTCCTCTTCCCACCGTGTGAAGCACTTCTTTCTGCTCCCCCCACCACACTCTCCACTGTGAATATCTCTGACTTCTTAAGTCATCGTTGCAAACAACAATTCATAAATTAAATTCTGTGTTGACTGCCCTGAAAATTAAGTCAGTTCTCAAACTCTGTGCATAATTTCCAACTTTGCTGTAATTAAATGTAATCATAATGTAAATGTTATTCCCACCATGTTACTTATTTAACATTTTTCCTTCCACCTTAAACTATTATTTTAAGAGGCAGAATATATACAACTTTAATATAATTTATTCAAAAGCTAGCTTAATCTGATCTATTTCACTCATGAAAGTCCTCTGTTTTCAGGCAAATTAATTATTGGCTATGAAGTTCTCTCTTAAATATTTTCCTTAGTAATGCTAGATAGCTCTCTTGAAGCTATTTCATTTCTGTCTCTATTCTCACTTTTTGCAGTTCAACTTTCTACTCTACTTACAAACTATTATTTCTGTAATTGATATAGAATCATAGAATCATAGAATCATTAACGTTGGAAAAGACCTCTAATATCATCGAGTCCAACCTATTTCCTAATGTGAGACAAAAGAGACACCTTCTAAATACTACCCCTTGAATTACCTTTCTATAAATTAACCATATTTTGTCAAGATTCAGCCAATGCCTTTGTTTCCTACTTTCCTTCTGGTCACGGGGAAAGGGCAGAAAGCAAAACCTGTGTCTCCTTCTTCATGTGAGAGACATAGCCATTAGGTTAGCGGGAATTCCTATCCTGCAGGCATCTCCTCCCAGCTCCTGGCCCCGAAGTTCCCAGCCTAGCCACAAAAGTGACCCATCTTCAACCAGTTCAGCTAGTCGTGGTCCGGGGGAAGAGGGGAGGTGGCCATGAGAACCTCCAGGCAGACATGGGAAATGAACGTCAGGCTCCTGTTTCCCACAGAAAATATTACTATCCTGTTAAATGCCAGTGGGGAGTTGAAAGTGGCTGTTTCTCTTCTTTCCAGCTGTGTTTTGTAAGACAGCCTTGGCTGCTACTGATTGCAGAGGGACTGCAGTCCTATCAGTACATTTCACATACGTTGAAGATACCTTGTGAGAACGTGTTTCTCAGGGGACTCTCAATTTTGTTTTTACTCCAGTCAGATATAGCTGGAACCTTATGAGATTGAAAGAGACCATAATCAACAGTGGTCTACGTGAGACTTAAAAGCACAATGCAGTTAAGCTGAGTTTTGGGAATCACCTAGGATGTTTCAAAAAATTGTTCTTCAATGTTTATTTGCGTGCAGTAAAGGAAAAAATAAACCAACAGCAAATCCAAACCTCAGCTCTTTCCTGGTTATCAGCCTATCTTACCATTCTAGGGTGCCTGCTTGCAGGAAATTGCCTTCTGTCCTTGTTCAAGCTCTCTTCTCCTCAATACAACGGGCCATTGGTTTTGAACATTATTGTGCAAAGCAAGAAGAGTTTACAGGTATTTTTATAGTAGTTAAAACAAACAAAAGAAAATCCCTTTGTGAGTTGTAACTTAAATCAAGGAGATACCCAGAAGTTTCTAACTTCTTCCTTTATTAAGGAAGAATGGTATTTTACCATGTGGGAAAATGAGGAATGATGTAATTAATCTTATTTATTTCAAATTAAAAGGAAACTAGTTCCATAATCATAGAGCAGGAAATAATTTGTAATTATAATAATTACAGAAGAAATAGACATAAAATTATACACAGGTTTCCAGCAGTGCATAAACCCAGTGGGCTGGGAATTTACTAGTGCTATGGGAGACATTCGTTAAAACTTTCATATATTGGTATGATATACCATAATTACTTTGAGAAGAACGATATCTCATTACAGATAATTACTCCCATTTCAAGTAGCTTTAGGCTATTGAAACTCGCAAGGAGAACTCTGTGGGTGCTGGGTGTAACCTGCTGATGCATAGGTTTCATTACTAGCCATGGGGAACTCCATGGCACAAATGACCTTATGGCCTTGGGTACTCACTACCCAAAGGAAACCGATGGCAGGGAGTTTGGTGAGCATCACTCACACACACCAGTTTCCAGCATGTGCTTTGGTGGTGCACAAACATCTGAGAAATCTGAACAGTCAGCTTTTTTAACTATATGTTTTTCACAACAACATTGAATTATATGCATTTTGTTCAACTAATTGTGTTCATAGGGAAAAATAGTCTCCAGAAGCTGTTTTCCATCATGTGCCATTAATAAGCTATGTCTGGAAGTGCATTATTGGGTTTCATGCCAGGCAGTCGTTCTAAGGCATGCTCCACCAGCATACTGATGCTAGCAATTTGGGCCTTAATGTTTAATTACATCACAGCTATGGGACAGTGGCTGAAGTAACCGAATAGAGCTGTGGTCAAAATCTTGACTCAGCAATGTGAGGTTAATTAGGTAGGTCTATAAAAGAAATAGTCTGATAAAGAAGTATTGTAATTTAAATGCATACTACTTTTTTTAAGTGGCAGTTCAACAAGGTTGGCTGCAATCACTTCTCTTGCCTCATTTCTGGAAAGGAAAAGGCTCAAGAGATCTAGACATTGTATCAGTTGAATACCTGGATCCCACCTCAAACTGTTTGACCACAGAAAGCAAACATAAGCATACAGTGCCAAATTTAACAATTTGTGAAACTGTTACCGCAGACAAGCAGGTAATGCACTGCCAAATGCACGCTTGCTGTCACCTTTGGGAGCCCGACATCCCCCTGCCACCGGCGTGGGCTAGGAGGGCTGCTACCTGCAAGAGCTCTTTCCAGGGATCAGTTTCCATGGGACTTGTTACAGCATATGTAAAGAAAACTTTTATATTATAAGTATGGCTACAGTACAGAATGCTATTCCCTTACGAGTCTTGATTTGTCTGTGTTTGTAAAGTATCTGGAAATCCTCAGAGAAAAGTTGTAAGAAGCAGCGCAAGATAATCCTTGGAAGCATCAACAGGGGGAAGGGGAGTTGCATTGCCCTGGTTTCTGTTAGAGCCCACTAGCTTCAGCTCACACGTCAGAACATTCTGATTACTTCCACTTAGTTCTTTGTTGTATTATAACAACATAACACTTGAGTATTTCAGCTGTTTTCCCTCGGTGTACACCTAGACACATTTCAGCAGACTTAAATTCAATGCTTAGTTTCCTGTCTCTTAAAGGAAAGCTTGTTGTATCTTTTAACGTATTTGCTACGCTTACCTCAGTAATATGTCTAAGAAAGTCATCAAAGGACAGAGAGGTGTCAGATTTATCAATGCAGAAGGCACTGGATTCAAGGACTCTTGCTTTAATAAAATTATATTAGGAGTATGGAATAAATCACCTAGTGAAGCAGTTGTCTTATACTGAGCTAAGGGAGGCTGAATAGGGTGTTGGTAGGTAGTGATAAATTGGAACTTGATTTTGTGCTAGTATTACCTACAGAAAAAAACATCAGAAAAGTGAATCATTGAAACTTCTGAGTCTTGTTGCACCCATTCCCTAATCCTGGCTGCCTACTTACCTGCAGTGAGAAATGTAGTCCCTGGGGGACAGGATCTGATCATAGTTCAAATGCGTTACTGTATATTCACTGCCTCTAGAATGAGAAGCAGAAGTAATATGATTACCCCAAAATGTGCTGAAAGTGCTTCTGCAACAGGATAATCACTAAGCGTAGTTTAATTCTACTTCCTGTCCATTTTTACTTGCCATCAAATTCAGACCGTGTTTTCTGAGAAAAAAACATGGTTTCCCTGGCAGATCTATTAGAATGGGACACCATTAGGGACCACTTCTTCCTCTACAGCTGACCAAAACTTGTTCATTTCCCTGGTCCCACAGAGCATAGCCTGCCCACCCCTCCCAAAGGATAGGAAAATACATACAGAAAACCATAAAAGCACACTATCACCTGAAATCTGGTGTGTTTTAGAGAATTCTACAGAACGTATGTGTTTGACAAATGCATCCAAAATTGGCAAGTTTAACAAAAAAGCAAACTAAAAAACAGCAGGAAGCAAACAAACCGTGAAGGAATGAGAGGCCCACCTTCACTTCTCTTTCTGAAGTACAAACAACTGAAGTTGTTTGTGATTGCAGACAGGAGAACATATTTGTTTCTTTTCCTACTACAATTAAAATTATCAATTTGTAAATAAGGCAAAAGTACTACTAAACAAGTGGAAATCAATATATTATCTCTTAATAGTCTAGTCAGTCAGTGTGCTTAATATTTCTCTAGAACAGCTATATCACACTGATATTGGCGATGGAAGGATATCTTTCTAGGGAGCCTACAATTATTGTTTCTCAAGGTAACCTGGGGTGAACCCATTGTATTCCAAAGAGAAAACTTCACTCTTCAGGATTAATCAATGAGTTCAGAGAAAAAAACACAGTCTTTGGCAAAGGAAATAAAAAAAACCTGCACACAGAAGAAAGGAGAATCAAATCAGATGAAGAGAAAAATCACCTTTGATTTCTTCTTCAGTTTGACTGCAGAATTCTGACAGGAAGTTCCTGAGACCTGGCAAGAATATAGTTCACAGAGGTAATGAAAATACCTTCCTGTCTTCTAACCTAAGCTTACTGAAACAGCTTAAAAAAATAAAAAGAAAAGAAAAGAAAACATTTCCATTAAGATCAATTCAGCCAGAAAGCAACAATTTTCTGCTTTGCTAGCAAAATACTTGTGGATGGTTCAGCTGAAATGACACACTCCCATGGAAAATTATTGTAGCAACTACAGTTTCTGCCCAAAAAAACCCCAAAGAAGTGGCAGTGCTTGGGCTTTGGTCCTAAAGCTTATCAGGTACCATTGTAACAATTTTATAGTATAGATGATTGAATTACAGTCTCTAGGAATCTTCCTTTTTCAATTACTGGTATAGATATAGGCAAAATGTCCAAGGGTTGTTCTCATCTAAACTCAATGTTCTGGAAAGGCAGGCTACGCTTATTACAAGACTGACTTGCTGTGCTAGGGTATTACAGTGAACTAATTCATTTGAGTTAAGCACATCTCTGTTTCTCTTAGTAAACAGTCTCAGTGAACAACTAATTCCATATAATCCCACTCATGACAAAAACTTTGGCTTGCTCAAAACTGAAGACTCCCTCCCTTTCAGAGATATATATGTAGCTTTAAAAAGTCATGTTTTTTTCCCAATCCTCTTTTAAATAATGAGATGAGAATTGTTCTGGGTGATTTTTCTGGAGTAACAGATTCTGACATTCTAATATCCTGAAACTGTAAAATATTACATTCTAACATTCATCTGAGTCTCTGCTGAGTTTCATCCCATTCATTTTAGATGGGCACTGTTTGAATCACTTGACTTGTTCTTCCTGTTATACAGTGTTTATACTCTTCAAACACTTAGTCTTATTCCCTTCTAGTAACCGACTTCTTGGTGTGTGGTTATATTAAAGTCTCCTATCATGCCACTAAAAAAGAACTATTTTGTTGATCCTCTCCAAAACTGGAATTCCTCCAACTTATTGAAATCTTTCTGGTGTTAATTTAATTAATATTGTTGTTTAGGTGGGGACTAGACTTACACAAGTGAAAGAAAAAAGTACATTTTATGGGCAATGAAAAAATGTTTCTGGGAACTCTGTCTGAAGTCATCAATTTCTCCTTGGCTGCAATTCTGATACACTATTTGACATCTTTCCTGGATCACCAAAGATGCCAAATATTTCCATTCTACTGAATTTTGAATTTTTCATAGTGACTTCACTTATAGTATTCAGCAGAGGTGTTTTTCTAATTTTGTCACACAAAAAAGTGTTACTTCTTGGCACACTGAGATTAGTAATGTAAAGACTTTCCACATGTTCCTTGGAAGATGTTATTTTACAGTAAGGCAATGTATATATTGGCAACATATACACTGATATTACAGAATTGTGGTTTGGATGAAGTTTAGTAAAGTAGTTTTTTCTTATCTAGGTTTATGTTTTCCTCCATTCTAGTTTACAAAACTGTTATCTAAGCTTTAAAATCAAAACACAGCCTCTGTAAAAGAGAAAAAAACGGTAATAGTACCCTTTTAGAATACCTTTTTTCCTCCTCCTTCTGTGTATGTGTGGGGTTTAGTGACAGGTTCCTTTCTCGTTCCTGACTATCCCAGAAGAAGGAACAGCTCTGAGAACAGCAAAGCAATTTTGCAGTGCCCTAAGGTAAGAACTTCCCTCCACATCTCATCTGACCTCTAGAAGTAGCAGACTATTTCTATCAAAGATTGCAATTCAGCCTTCCCTAATTTTAGTGCGCAGCAGTCAGAACGCTGCTGGTCAAAGGGAAGGTACAGCCATCCCACCGTGTCTATGAAATGGAAGAGACTGGACTGACTTGTGCAATTAGACAAAAAAACTGGTGTGAAGGCCAGAGAGAACAAACAACAGCAAAAGATGGTGCCATTCCCCCTTGTTGCAATTCCCCAACCCCTTCAAAGTTTCTCAGGATGTTCTGAAGAAGCAGCTAAGGGGTAGCTGGCAACCCAGCTGCAACATATCAAGTGGGGAGTGAGAAGACAGAAGAGCTATCAGATATGTATGTAAACAGTGCGTTTATATTGCTTGAGATGTAAATATCATTTATAAAACTTGTTGTTCAGAAGTTCAAGACCTAGCAAAGGACAGTAGTGAACATCTTCAACACCAAACCACTAAATTAAATATGACATTAATGGGAACCATTTAACACAGTTCAGCTCTGCTTTGATGGCCATTTTAATTAGATTGCTGCTGTGCTGAACTGAAAAGCTGCTGACAGCATCAGAAAACCATGGCTTGCAATACAGAACCTCATAAGATGTTGCTGGATCCCAATTTGCATGTATAATTAATGAGAGATGTCTCTCTCTGGGCACCTCTTACAGGAGTGTAATTTGATTCAGGTGTCAGGCAAACACATGGGTATTCACCAGCAACTCTCTGGCCTCTGATCTGAGTACAAGGCCTTTTTCTCTGATGGGCTCCAGTGGTGGGATGCTGCGACTGCTATGATGGTCTCTCCCTGATTATGGAGCTAATAGGTAGCTGGTCTGTTGATTTAAAAGTCGGATGTTTGTCACTGCATGTGTGGACAAGAAGGTTAAATGAATTTTAATGGCAAGAAGGGGAAGGGTTACAAATACCTCTCAAAAGCAATCAAGATTCCAGCAGAACTAAAGCCTTCCGCAAGAAACAGTATCCCACCCAATGTTTTTGATCTTATATGTAGGACACCATTCGTTCTCTAGCTTTCTAGAGAACTAAGGAAGTTAAAGTCCAGCCTCCTTTGAACTCGAAAGGTAAAAAGGAAGGAGAGTAATTCTTCTATGACTGCATTACATGGATACTTTTGAATGGCTTTGAAACAGTGGGAAAAACAAAACTTCAAAGGCTTAATACCTCAAAAGGGAAACAGCACCATAACTTCATCATTTCAAGTATATGTCTAGTCACTAACCCTTTAGAAATACATACAATATTAAATACAATACATATTGCAATTTACCATGTAATATTTGACTGTCAAAAAGTTTTGAAGTCAGTCTGGCTCCAAAAGTTGAGGAATTAAACAGAATTTGCTCCACCGTCCTCTGTTACCCAGAAAGTTCTAGTACTGGCAGTCCACAGGCAATGGCTTTTACTGTAAAGCCCCTCTACTACAATAAGCATGGCTTAAGGAACTTCATCTTCCTCTACACACACATAGGAAAGCAAAGATCAGCTCAGTAATAAATAAGAATGAGACTGAAAATAAAATGAGTAATTTCAGAGGGTCATTTATACCTCCAGTGCTGTGCCTTGTACTTGTCATCCAGCCTCAGGAAGGGCTCAGAAGGAATTATGAGCAAAGAGTTTTGGAGAATAAAGCTGGCCATGCAGTGGAAGTGTTCAAAAAATATCCTGAATGCTATTTCATTAAAAAGAACGATGGAAACGGTGGCACAATCTCTTAATTTAAATGAGAATCAAGCCCGTTTCAAATGCAGTATAAATAGCAAAAGCTTCAAATTCCCTTCAATATTGTCTTATGGAAGATACTGGATAAAATGTCCAAAGTAAGTAACAACATAGAGTAGTTCGTCTGGAAAATTCTGTTAAAGCTGTCTCATAAAACAGAAACAAAGGAAAGCATCATGAAATTGAAAAGCTAGAGATGAGAGATAATACAAGTTGTTGACTTGCTTTTTAAATATACTGCTTAAGTTGTGGAACTCCTTGTCATAAGATACAAAGAGCTAGTTAGGATTCAAATAAAAGAATTGGGCTTTTGTAGTTAACTAAGTCCCTTAAGTCTCATGAGATAAATCAGAATATCATGCCATACGTAAGGAAAGAGGAAAAAATAGAATAACTACCCAGTATGTATAATCAAATGTGGTCTGTATGATTTACTGGTCTGAGCGACCTATTGTTGGTCCTTGCCCCTCAGTAAGGTCCACGGCCTGTAACAGTCTCTTTCTTCTACAACCCTGCATTCAGTTGGTGTTTTTATGTTGTTTAGTATTTCACTTCAGGCCTGAAGTGCACTTCTGAAGCAAATGTCCCCATCATCTCTAGAACCCCACTACACACCTCCTTCTGTGACTAGTGACACCAAGACCCTCTCCGTTTTTATGCAGTACGCTTGACAGCACTTGACTGTGGCTGTACACCTATCATCCCAAGTTCCCCTATCATGTGAACAGACTTCAGATGATAGGAAAAGACATGATGAGGGAGGGTCTTCAGGGCAGATGGCAATGGGGGCCAGTGAGATGAACTGCTTGGCATGCTACGGGCAGCAGGTTAAACACGTCCATAGTGGGTTAAGAAAAATAGCAATCTTTTGGAGATGTATTGGGGCAGGAGCTCCATCTTTTGCATATCGCACATCAAAGATCCTGTTTATAAAAGGCAACACTGTCAGCCAGCAACTTGCCAGGTACCACAAGTCCGGTTATTTAGTCTCTTGACCCCTCTCATCTACCTTTCTTTTTTCTCTTTCACCATTCATTGCCTTTCTTCTTGTTCATTTGCATGTGCCTCTGCCAGAGCCTCCCTGCTTTCTGATTTTCTGGCCCCTTTTCCACTCACTGTGCTTCTGCAGAGGATGCAGAGATGAAGGAAATGTGTGACCTGTACACAGGTCACTATAATGTGACCCTCAGAAAGAAAGGGAAGTAGTTGTTCATTTCAAGAAGGGAGCAGTAATTATTGTGCTGTGAATAAAACTGAAGGAAGGGCTTGAATTGCCTTGTAATCTTTAAGAGAAAAGAATTTGTGCACAGCAATTGGTATTTTCCTTAGATAAAACCCTAGATCCTCCATTTATATGTTTTTGCCTTATCTCTTCATCTTTCCAAATCCCTCCCATTTAGGTTCTCCTGGCTTCAGGTCTGTTGAATAAATAAAGCTCCTACATGAAGAGCATTATAAAGCCAACTAAATATCACCTGAATTACTGAAAGGAGTAAGATGTGTGTGATCATCAGACTAGCAGCTGAAACCACCATTCAGTAAAAAGCTGTGTACATTATACCATCAATGTAATTTATTTGAACGCTTAGATCTGCATTTTGACCCGCATTTCAGCTTGGAGGAGGGATTGCTAAAAGAGATGAACCGGCATGGGAGCATATCGCATAAATCCTTACGTTATTGCAAAAAAAAATTGTAGATTTGAAATAATCTGTCAGCATCATTTGAAAAAAAGGCAGAGGAAAATGCAAATGTCAGGCTGCCATACTTCAGATTTCTTCAGTTCATAGGTTGGCTATCTGAACTAAAACTTTGCTATTGTTTAATTTGCTTTCTTTGATTTAAATGACAGTCTTTGCATGTAGGGGGTAACTTAGATCAGTGTTTCAGGAAAAGATTTTTGCTCCCCTTGCACCTCCTTTTTCCAGGAAGGATTTACCTCTGTGTGCTGTCTTAGCTGGAGAAGCTGTGTAACTTGGATTAACCCTAGCAGCAACTGAAGGGAGAGGTGGCAACAAGGCAAATGATGAGGCAAGTGCACTTGACCGATGCTGAAGAAGGTCGGACAGTGTTAATCCCAGTAAGTAAAATGACTGACAGTCTGGGGGACTGGAACAGGAGCGTTAATCCCAAAGAAAAGTCTCTACCAACCCTATATGAGCACGTAGTTGGAAAACAGTGATAAGTGCACTTTCCGTGTCTGGAGGAGAATGGAGGCTGACAGTGTGAATAACTGGAAGAGGTTTTTGTGGCCTGCAGATGCAAACCAAGAATTTCAGAGGAAGCAGGCTGTAAAACAGCACAGGTATGATCTGGAAGACCCCCTGCAAAAAGCTCAGCAATCATCCCTGTCAGTGCCACTCATGTTTGCAGGCAGACACTTTGGTAAAGAGGACTGAAAATTCACCTACATCAGAAGGTGACATCCACCTCACAGCTACCTTTCCTGGCAAGTGCCGACACGTTATAAACTATACTTCAATAATGTTTCCTGAAGAAATACAGCAGTAGGTGGCAGTAGTTTGTGGGGTTTAGCACTTGTACTTTTAGTTTAATTGGGTCAATTTTGGAGCATTTGCAATAAATGAGGAAAAGCATCTAGCATAGGATTTAATCATGTAACTACAAACTTCTTCCAGGAGATGGATACCTGTTGATCAATATATACATATTCTATATACTTCAAGGCATGTTTCAGTAAGCTGTTTTATCACATTGACATAATTAGAGGAAGCTATGAAAGCCCTGAGCTAGGAAATGTCTGTTTTCTGTAAATGCTGCAAACCTATGCAAAATTCAACAAAATCATAGGCTTTCCAGTTAATTATGGTGAATTATAAGCATTCCACATCTGGAAAATGCCCTTCAAGCTAAACTGTTATCTAAAAATATTATCCAAACTGAATGTTTTCTTCTGACCAATGTTAGCGTATTGGTAAATTTAATGTCCAAGATTGAAAGAAACAGATAAATACAAACACAGATGTAAACATCTGTGTGTGTGTGGCCCCAAATACACATATTTTTTCAAGTAACAGCATTGTCATATGAAGTTTAATGATAAACAACTATATCCTTTTAATGTGTGTTTAACACCAGTACCAATGGAAGGTCATCTTTAAGAGCTTAAAAAATTCCTTTAGTGATAAATATCTAGAAACTATTGCATATATGGGTATTGAGAGGTTTAGCAAAGGAGAAAGATTGAATAATGCCTGTCTTTGGCCACCCCACTGGCCTAGGTAGTGACTGGTTCGTTATGGCTGATAAAGCACTCATGGCATAAAATCCTTCAGTTGGATGGCTTTGGGCTGCTTCCTCATCTCGCCTTTACACCTCGCACTCCCGGTGGGCTCCTGCTCATAGCGAGGGCATCCTAGTTTGAAGTTTCTTTTACCTCACACTGCTGTCTTGCACAAAACCAGTAAGAGAGAAGACAAATCACTATATTGGGTTGACGGCAGCTCAGCAAACAACCAGCAAATCCCAGCTTTGCCAAAGTGGGCAGCCCAGTGGAGCCCCGAGGGTCAATGTCAGACCATGCTTTCTTCACTGTTTGCATTTGCTTACAGAAGCACATGAATGGGAAAAATTGGGCAGTGATTGTCTCTACTCATGCATGCAATCAGTAGTAGGCAGAGCACAGTAAATTAAAATGTGTAGCCTATGATCTCTACTCCTTGCCCCAGGATAAGGCTTACAGAAGGCTTTTGTTGATAGGGTATATGTATGCTGGGAGAAACTGTCCATTTTGGTAACACATTTCCTTTGAGCATCTCAGAGAAGTCTACAGATATTGATTAAGCTTCATAATGCCCCTAAAGTATCTCAGATTTCTGGTCTTATATAACAGATGAGTAGCCTGAAGGGCAGAGAGAAGTTTTGCCCAAGGTCATAAAATGATCCATTGACAGGATTAGAAATAGGTCTCAGGAATCATGGTATGAGTCTTGCTTAAATACATTGCCTCTCTAGAGCAAGAGTGCATATTCTGCAATCATGGTTTACATTTCCCAAAGCTTTCCTATATGAAATATGCTATAACAACAAACAGGATGCAGAAGAAAATGTGCAATATAATGCAGAGGCATTTTATGAGATTGTGAGAGGGTTTCCAGCCCAATTGTTTTTATTCCTTTTAAATAAGAAGGAAAGATCAGCAAAAAAAAAAAAGAATGAAAAACAATCAAGCAGTTCTGTTCCAGCTAATAAATGACAATAAGAATTGGGAAAGGACATGTCACTTTCATCTGCCACAATTTTTCTTTTATTTGCCGAACGTCATACCTGGGGAAAAATGAATGATATGAGGATATCTATCTTCCTGTTCATGACAGAATTACCTTAGGCAATTTCCAGCTAAATTGCTAGAGTTGGTTGAAATGTTTTTGATAAAGAAATTGAAAATATTTGCAGAATATTTTTATACCTGTATAGAGAATTAAAGTGGATGTACTGTTTTTTCTTCGTCCCTTATACCCTTTCCCCCTCCTCCCTCCCCTTTCTATTTGCAAGTTGGATGAGAGAAGATAAAAGGGATGAAGAAAGTGAGCAAAAAGAAAAAGATGAGGATTTGGATAAAAAAGGAGGACAGGATTTTGAACATTATAACACGCAGTCAAAAAAAACCCCTCCAGAAATGAAATATTCCAGAAATTAACGTCTTGAAGTCATGTTTTTCAATTGCATTCATACCTAAACCTGGCAAAAAGTGTCAGGCTATCTTAATCTCAAGCCAAAAACGTAAATCAATAATGTTATAGGTTTTCTTTTTCTTGCTATACAACATTTCCAGAAAATGATTATTTTGATAATACAATAGCACAGTGAAAATTTTGCTATTACACCCTTCCTTATGATTATTGGGTGATATTCGCTTCTGGAATTTAAATGTAGATTCTTATCGTAAAGCTTACAAAATGTGTATTATAAAGCTTATGAATTGAGAGAAGTTCTACCAACGCCTCCAAGTTTTTCAAAGTGATGAATGTAATTCACCACTCTATTAAACCTCTGTAACTTGTGCAGATCTGACTTTGGGTAAGTAAGTCCAGCAAGTGATTTCCATTAGTTTTAGGACAGCCCAGCCTGCAGCCTCCTGTGGGGCTGGACACTGCCTTTATGAGGGACTGAATCCCACCAGCATGATGTTGGAGGTTCTCTCATCAAGCGGCAGCTAGAGTCACTGCTCCACATCCTCCATTGCTCTCCAGCTATGTTTGGGGTATTCCAAAAAAGCAAGCTGCAATGAATCTGCTGTATAAGGTTCATGGCTTCTCAGGGATAGTGCAGGGGAGCAGGACTTAAAGGCTAGCGGGACACAGTGACACTCCTGCTCCCTCCTGCCCTTGTATTTCCATGCCCAATTTCATTATTTGTGTTATTTTCTATTCAAGTCTACACAAAAGCACTGCAAAAACAATTGCCTCTTTATTTTAATTCAACTGGAGTAAGGAAATTCTTCTTCGTATTACCCAGGCCACTTGCAAAAAAATTTGGTTTGCATTACTTATTTATTATATCAGTTGTGATAAAGTTGTGAGGACCACCAAGAGGACTAGAGATTGGAGCACATGACATAGGATGAAAGACTGGGGCAGCTGGGTTTGCTTAGCTTCGAGAAGAGAAGGCTCAGGGAGATCTAATTCCTATCCTCAGCTCCCTAAGTGAGAGGATATGGAGAGTCAGACTCTTCCCAGACGTGCACAATGAAAAGACAAGAGGTGACAGTCATAAGTTGCAGGGAAATTTCAGTTGGATGCAAGGAAAAAATTCACAGTGAGGGTGGTTCAATGTGGGAACAGGTTGCCCAGACAGTCTGCGTATCTCCATCCTTGGAGGTTTTCAAAGCTCAACTGGGAATGGCTCTGACACTGAAGTTAGCCCTGCTTTGAGCAGGGGCTGGACAAGATGACCTCCAAAGAGTTCCTTCAATGTAGATTATGCTATAATTATTCTATGGGAATGCACCTGAGCATCATTCTGAACCTGAAAATAAGTAAAGGTAGATAAAGGTAGTGTTTTCCGCTTATACCATGAATATAATTACTTGCAAAGAGCACAGTAGTAGGAGAAATTATTTGTGAAGTGTTAGAAGGAGCAATGAAGGTTTTATAGCTTCTGCATTTACTAAGCCCAAGCGTTACCTACATGGCTTTCAAAATAGAGATTCACAAAACAAAAACATGGCCACTTTGAAACTTCCCTTGACTACCATCACCTTTTCTTTCTAATCAACATAAGCAGCTTATCAAAACTTATCAGTAAAACAGGTAATGAATCCCCATGCAAAGTATAATGCAAGCAGGGGTTAATTAGAAAAGGAAAAGGTGAACTTGCAAAGCTGTCCTTATAGAAATCCACATCCCTGACTCTGTAAATGAGGGCTTCAGAAGCATCACCTGCAGTTTTGGCTATCAGCTAAGCTGTACATTGCTTTTCAATTATTGCAAAATCTGTAGTCAGAAAGGTTTGGAAGGCAGTGCTCAGCAAGACTTTCTGAAGAAAGAATATTCTGGAACTATGCAGGGTAGGAGGAAAATTGGGATTTGGATAACCATCTGTCCCAGGCTTTTAAAAAAACCCCAAGGGGCATCCTCCACAGCTTTTATCTGGATGTTATTCCAAGTGCTCATAGGGAAGTATTTATTCTGCTCAAGGATTTTTATTGCCATTGCTAGTATCACTCCTGTAGCCAGGAGGTGGCAGGAGACACAGGATATTGACAGGGAATAATTGGAATATGAGGAAACTCAAGAAAATATGACATGAGCTGCAGGTGGGTAATGAGAATGAGATAAGCCAAAATCTTCGGCAGGGAACTCTGGCAGAATTATTACTTTATATTATTCCTAATCTTAAATAACTCCCAAATGACAGCCACTGTAGTACAAAATATCCTTCCCTCATGTGACATGCTCCTAGACTCTAAATGCATGAGAAAGTAAGATTTAGTAAGTAATTTTCTAGCTCTGATTGGAGGATTCAGACACTCCTTTCCTTCATTATACATTAAGCTCTTCTGTTGTACTAGCTAGAACATAAACAGAAATGTCAAGCCTAGCTCAGGGTTTTATGTAAAATGAAATATAGGGTGGAATTGGTTGGGACTATTATCAGAAGAAATCCCAGAGATCTGCTCAGTCCCACTAGAAATACGTAAATTGGGTAGCCCTGAGGGTACACATAACCTTAAGTGACCTAGAGTCTGTGATGCCTCTCACTGACATTATCCTACATTGATGCAAATCCATAAACGTGGATTCATGATGTGAATTCATCAGTGACATTACTGCTGATTTACTGCTGCTTTGTGAAAAGAGGAAGGTCCCCAGCTAGATTTAAATGGCCTCTAGGAGCTCCTCCTTATGCCCTCTGCTATGGGGCAAGCAGGGGGAGAGTTCACTGCATCTGTATCACCCTCAGGGGTCAGCAAAAGTTGGGGAAATACACGAACCCACTTTGTTGTCCAAATGCTTGTTCTTCTGGATTGAGGACAGTAAACTATGGCCAGTAACTCTTTTAATCCCCTCTTGGGTTGCTTAGGGCTCTCCATACACATTCTAGCTGGAGGCAAGGTTTCAACATGGGGGACGTTTCAATGGACTGTTTCCTTACTTGCAGCAGCCCATACAAACTGGAATTAAATTGTGAGTCTTGCCAGCAATTCTACTTACTCAGGTGCATTATCAATGTCTATTGTTGGCCTCATTCCACACATAGCACACCAATGAGATGGACTGTTGGCAAAAAAGTAGAAAAATTACAGTTTGAGGAAGACCTCTGTCTCAGAGATACCACAATCTAAGGAATTACGATTGAAAATTAGTATTCTTATGCCATATAAACTGTTCTATTGCATATATTTGCATGTAAGTACATGAATGTGCAGACATAACGCTTGTTTGTTAAAATCACCCTCACTTAAAGTCCTAAATCCCTGTATAGCCCTTCCTCCGCGCAGCTTTGCTCCTTTTCAGTTCCTCCAGGCGAGAAAATAAATAGGATTTTGCTAGACTGATGTACGTCATTTCTCAATCACCTGCACACAACTAGTTGTCTCTGTTTTCATGGGAGATAAATAAAGGACTTTGGACTTGCCTTAAGTACCCTCAATCACAGCTCTATTCGATTCAGTGCTTTACGCATCGCGGTCCTCACTCTTTCTGCCCTGGACTGTAAAGTGTTTGCTTCCGAAGGAGAAGCCAAAGTTGCCTCAGTATGGGTGGACATGATGGAAAGATTTTGCAGAGAGTTTACAGCTTGCACTTGCGATAAGTTTTCCCAGAGGATTTATTCTCTTTTCATGTACTTCAGACTGCTTTTTTCTGCAGTAAACACCTGCTCATTTTAACAATTTCCCATTGTTCTGATTTTAGGTGATTTCAAAGCAAAGGTGTCTTGGTAAGCCTGTGTATTCAATACACATAGCTACACCTGTGGTTAAAAAATTACAGCTGTCATTGGAAGTCCACCTCTCAATCAATGTTTGTCAGTATAATGTGACAGAACAATTCTGCAGACATTTATCATTCTAATTATTGATCAGTAGTACATAATTCTCTGCTCAGTCCTTTTGTACAAGGAAAAATGAGCATTATATAGTGTGTCTTTCCTTGGGAACTTTAATGCTATAGTTGATGGAATATTATTAAAATACATTAACAGGTTTTTCTATTTTCATACAAGTCTTGATTTTGAATACAGATTTCCATAATGAGTTTTTCTGAAATCACATAGAGAGTGTCAGACAATAATTACCATTTTCTATCCTATTGTTGCGACAAAACTATGAGGTTCCTTAGACTTTCTGGGCTAAACTTATGGCAGCTTTCCTGAAGCTGGCTTTGTCCAGGTTCTGGGCTGATTTTAATCTAACATTTAACGGTTCAGTTCTGGTGTCTCCAGTGGAGCTGCATAATTTTATATGGAGGATAGAAGATAGATCTTTGGTCTAAATAAGGATTCACATTTAAAAATATGGACGTGTTAAACAACTATTAATAGGAGAAAAAAAGAGAGAGAGTTTAAAACAAACAAACAAACTCAAAGATATAAATCATCGTGCCTGCATGGAGATTTTTGCTTGGACACCCTTCCCCTTCAAGCCTTCAGTCTCTGCAGGACAAAGACCTTCCAGAGTAGTCCGTGCTTCTTTCTGTATTGAGCGCACTTAGGGAAGCAATGCAATGCCTGTAATAACCATAACAAAGGTCTGTGTTTGATTCTGCAGAGTGCATCCAGCAACGCCAAGACAATAAGGGTTTTGTTTCCTTAAGTCTTCCCCCGCTCCAAGGGCCTTTGTATGGGATTTGCAGCACTTTCTTGTACTTCCGTTTTAATAGCTATCAACCAAATCTATTAAGAAGAAAGCTCACATTAAGTAATTTTTTCTATTTAGTACTTCTTAGTTTAAATAGGTTCAACTTTTCATGAAGATTTTTAGATCTTCATGGATGGAGGGGCTCTTGGCTTATTCCAGCGGGGACTGGATCTGTTTGCTTAATTTGCTGTTCGGAGAGGAATCTCATATAATCCCTTTTTCATATTCCAGGAAAGGTTTTGACTGTCTATCAAGGTATTCTTATCAGTCAAAAGGTCTCCTTTTTTTCTCCATTTGAATTAACATAACTAATGACAGGTAGCGGCAAAGCTTTGAAGACAGAAGTCACTTCAGTCCTTTACAGTTAGCAATACCTTTCCCTTCATATGCTCATGCAGGAAGTTCAAAGAAACTCACAGCGCAAAAAATGTTGACATCGAGGGGGTGTGATTCACTCCTGGCTCCTGCACTGATCGGCTGTCAGGCTCAGAAGATGTTTGCAGCTGCGACTTTCAAGACACAAATTAGCTGCAAACTCTTTACCAAAGACTTCCAGCTAAGAGGCCGGAGAGGCAGAGGGGCCGGGGAGCATGGAGCAGAGGATCTGGAGAGGCAGGGGAAAGCCGGCAAGAGACTGGTGGCTTTTAAATATCACAGCTGGTTGGGGGAAATAGTAGATAACAAATCACTTTTAGACAATTCCACTGTTCTCGCCAACAAGTTTTTGCTATAACTTTCTCATAGTTTGAAAGGGTTGAAAAAATGTTCTTAAAAGTTTATATCTGCTGATGAACAACATAATGTATGTGTCTGAAGTTTGAAGAGTTGTGCCAGATAGTCTCAACAGGATATGTTTCCTAGTGCCTGGTTTGAAATAAACGTGAGTTATTGACACAATCCAATAGGGAATTGCTGCACAAATTGTCCCTTACAAAAAAAGGAACCTCATCTAAGAGATTTGAACGAATGGTTTGGAGAAGAACTCTGTAAGAGAGCGAATACCTAGATGATGCCTGCGTTCTCTTTTGCCAAGGTCTCTGGTAAGATGGGTGTGTTGGGCAAACGTCTGTGACTTGCTGCAGAAATGTCAGAACACTCCCTGGGGCCCACCTTGCTGTGAGAAACTGTCATGCTGCTGCACGGTGCAGCACCCAGGTAGGCAAGGCTGAGAGATGCTTCGGCTGAGCAGGAGTGCTCCGGCACTAGCTTCCTCATAGTGCATTTACCAGTATTTCTCAATGCCCTCGGACACCCACCCCAAGAAGGGCCCTTACGCTTCTTGTCCATGTCAGCTGTTAATATACAACAAAATGCATGCCTAAACAAGCATAAATAATAAATAACAAGAATAAATTCTTTCATCTTTTTTTTTTTTCCCTCCTTTGTTCCTCTCCAACTCATTTGTCTCTTACTTACCCTACAAGTCTTCCTTTACCTCTCATTATTTCCCCCCAAAATTCCCATTAAGCAAGTATTCAGCACATGGCAAGTGTTACCCTGGAAATCCCAAACACCCACACACCAGCAGCCAGGTGAAATTAAATCAGGGCAGGCAAGAGAAATGATGAAAGTTTCAGACAGTGAATGCTTATGGGGAAGCTGCAGAAACCTGGATACATTCAGACTGAAGAAAAGATGAAAGAGAAAACACAGAGTTTACAAACAAGTAAAGGAATGTTGTGAAAGGAAGAGAAATCTATTAATCTGCCAAACCAGCAGAACTGAAGCTGCAACCTACATCATCACAAAGAAAATGGATGTTAAGTATTTCCTCAAAGGGCAAAAAATATTTAGGAAAATCATATTCAGAGCAAATCACTTGTCAGAAGCTGCCTCATGAACTCCTTTTAAGGTTGCAATAGATTAAAATCTTAAGTGGACAGAGTACGTGTTTGTATCTCAGACAGGCAGGTACTGGTGACAATGGTAGGAAAGCATCAGCTTTTTCTGCAGCAGAAGGTGCCGCCAATTTTTTAGAATCATTTTGAGCATTTCCACTTAAAACAGTTCCTTGCTACTGAAGGGAACTAGGACATTGCCAACACACCCTTGAACTATCCTGCTTTTTTCCTATGTGACACAGAAGCTTTTTATGGCTGAATTGAGGTTTATGGTAGAGTGTAAAAAGCACTGTCTGGCTGGATTTCTGAGAGTGAGTATGGACTCAATATTCTGTGGACTTGTCTGGACTAAGCAGCTACCTACTCCATGGTCATTTATAGTTGTGAGGGACAGGACTGGATAATCCTTTCTGTCTGAAATCCACAGGAGACAATCATGCATTTGTTCGGGAATGGAGTTTTCACCATCTTCCCTAAGGCTCCTAAATATACCACTACTGAATATATCAACATTTTATTGACTTTGTAAAGAGGGTCTCTCACCAGAGAGGAAAAAAAGACAAAGAACTAACACAATACATAACTCTAAAAGCTGTTGGAATGGTTTTTGATGAAGGTTAGAGTTGAGATCCATTGCACTCCCATGGATTAGCTCACAGCCACACTGAGAAGCACAGAACAGGGGGCTGCAGCTTGTGGCATCCTTAAATATCTATGCTTGTCCTCACAAGCAGCTGTAAGAAAGCAAGACTTCTAAAAGGTTAGCAGCAAGTATTCACTGCTATTCCAGTCTCTGAAGAACAGCTCACAGAAGCTTTTATTAAGAGTAGTATACCATAGTTAAACAGACAGATATGGCAGTCTTGCTGCTTTCAGGATCTGGAAGTCACCACCAAACCACTTGGGTCTCTACATGTTTTAATTTATAAAAAGGGATATAATCCCCAAGACTGACTGGTAATCAAACATTTTGAGCCTGCTATACTATTGTTGAGAAGGAGAGTCCCATGGCTACATCTTAACACATAAAGGACAGAACACTAACTTCTTTGTATTTTAACACTATAGATGTGAATCATCTGTAGAATTCTTCTTACACAGAGAATGAAAACATAAAGGATTCAATATTCACTCTAGTTTAGGTTTCATTCCATGCGTGTTCAAAAACTGAAGGAGGCCACTAGAGGAATACATGGTTTCATTGATAGATGGGGAAACAGATCAGGGACTCCCTGAACTTTAATATCAGCACATATGAAACTTCAGTTACTTGTCATTCTTTGGACGCTTTCCATTTTTTCACAAGCTGTGTGAAGAACTAATTTGATTTCTCTTTCATTGTTCTGGTGCAGACACTGAGGCTTCTGAAAATCATGGCATAAAGCACTTTCTTTTAAATTCTACCAGTTCAAATCACCATGGATGTGTGCAGACAAAGGACAAGAGGCACAGAAGAGCAAGCACACTGCACATTGTGAAACTTATTGTTAGGCAGTATCAACCTGTGGAAAGTGCCATTTTGTTCCACAGAGATACTTTTAAAATTTTTTTCATTCTCTCTCTCTCTTTTTTTTTAATAGGCTTAATTTCCAACGCATTACTAATGATACAGTGTTTCAAATTTATTCTCTCCCTTTTCTTTTTCACAACCCTAACATGGTGGTTGTTTTCTTCATAAAACTTTTTCCATTGGGTTAACTCATCCTCTTTCTTATCTGTCAGCATTCATTGTAACAGGTTATTGAAATATTTAGTCTGCTAAAAAATTGGGTGTACAGCCAGAGCTGATCTGTGCTGCCCTTTTAGTGCAACAATTCTTCGGTCCTGGGGTGAGAGGAAAGTTGTCATGGACTGGTAAAGTTTTCCCGATGTAACCCTGGAAGCTTCTAATGAGCTAGCATCCTGGGTACCACACCACTAAACTTCTGAAAGTCCTCTCTCTGCACTGTTGTCATGTAGTATGGCACTTGTCAGAGCATCTTACAGAAGACATAGTTGTGTCTTGGTTTGTTGTTTCCCTTTATCTAAAATAAGGGAGTGCAAGCTGAAATTATGTAATTGCTCTGCCTTCAAGGGAAGAAACTGCAAGGAAGAGAGAAGAGGTTGTTGGGCATACAAATTCCCAAGTGGAACTGATGGAAACAGATGAGGGCAAGAAGTTTTAGGAAAAGAAAAAAAAAGGGGGGTGGGGGTGGGGGTGTTGGGTCTCTAAGTAGAGCAACCAGCTGCAAAACTTGCCCTGGCTGAGGCAAGCACCCACCATCCCATGCCACGGGACCAAAACTTGGGCTTGGGAATCCAAACAGTGCTTTTCCCTTCCCTGCCATATGGACTTGTACAAAAAGTTTATCCATGAAAATTACAGAGATAAATGAGCCACTAAACTCTGACATGGAACTTTGGGGTGCATGTGGGATGTATGAGTGAACCTGGGATGCACCCATGTGGCCAAATTTCTAGAAGGGGAGGAAAAGGTTAGAAATATCTACACATCCACATTCTGTGTTTTAGGATAAAAGGGTTGGGTTGTGGTTTTTTCCCGCTCCAATTTATAAATCATGACAAAGAAAGGCTGCCTTCCATTCCTATACCACTGTTGGGGGAAAAGGGGAAAAGGGCTCAAGGTACCAGCTGAAATGCAGTAACCATCATCTGAATTTTATTGTGCTGTCTTCAGAAAGCCACCCCATTCCTCAGTATCCTGACCTG
This sequence comes from Fulmarus glacialis, assembly GCF_000690835.1. Taxonomy (NCBI): domain Eukaryota; kingdom Metazoa; phylum Chordata; class Aves; order Procellariiformes; family Procellariidae; genus Fulmarus; species Fulmarus glacialis. The sequence continues at coordinate 11,407 of NW_009195448.1, read as the reverse complement.
CAGACCTGCAATGATGCCGCTTACCTTCCTCACTGGAGCGCTGCAAAGCTCGATTCATTAGCTTTTGTAGCCTATTTTAAAACCCTTAACTGAAATGTGCTAAAGAAGTGAAACACATTAGGCACAAAGCATGTGGATAATATTGATGCTCATACAAAATATGCTTCAATAAAACCTTAATAACTTACCTTACCAAGAGGCAATAAACCCGAGTGTGACCTCAAATGCACTACAAGTGGCTAATTTACTATTCCTGGCATGTTGCTACCTTGGAGAGACAATCAGCACACACTATTTCAGAAAAGGGCTTTACAGATAAGCAAAATGAATATAATAGTCTCCTTAGCCGGCATCAGTCAGCATCACTCCTGTGACCGCCGAGCCAGTTTACACTAGCTGCATAGCTGGGCCAGTTTTGCTCGGTGTGACCAAAACAACCGAAATGAATGATTTAGCTCACCTGCTGGAACCTTTCAGCATTGGGGCTCAGAGAGAAAGCTGCTGGAGGACTGTGGTTCCCCAGACAAATGTACATACTCAATTTCAGTCAGAAAGATTATGCCACGTTTGTAATCTTTTTCTGAATTAAAAGAAATTCTTTGAGAGAGCCCTTGGGAACTGAGGGCACGGTGGTATCATGATCATTTGGAAAACTGCCATAATTACTTTTTCTATAAAAAGAATCTCCATATCATACATGTGGAGCAGAGAATTTTTGAAGGCATGAGAAAAACTGACCTGAGTGCATTAAAGCTGAGGGGTAGATTTTTAACGGGAAGAGGTAGAACTGGATAAAGTGTGTTTACTCTTGTTGCACGGAAATATTCATTATAGGCAGCCCTTGATCATGCAGTAAGTTGAAAACTCTAGGTCCTGCTTGTAGAAGTAGTTTCCTGGTCTCTAACTGCCTCTTAACAGGCATAAATGACAGAAATACTTTTCGGCATGTTGAGATGTCATAAATAATTACAAGCGTATTTTGTGAAGTATATTCAACTACTTGGCAGAAAGACATCCTGAAAGTTTTTTAGCCTGTTTGAGCTAAAAAAACCCCCAAAAACAAACAAAGAGAATTGTGCCAATTGCCTTTAAAGGTTTTTTATATTCTCTGAGGAAATGTAGAAAATTGTTATTTTCTAGGTTGCTTTTTTTTTAATATTTTACTTTTTTATTTACTTTATATTGTTTTAGTTATTTTTAAACTACAATTGAAATAGAGGTAAGCAAAAACAGTTCAGAAAATTGTTCATCTGTCCTACACAGACTTTCATATATGTTCTTAACTTTCTGTGCTCTGAGCAAGCCTCATGACCTGGCTGAAAGTTAAGCAACAGGTGTGCAAAGCCTAAGAACTGCCATCCCCCTTGTCTTTCTCTCACCCCAGCAAGAATTCTTTCCTATAACTTTATGGGCCCTCTTTTGGATAGCTGCTTTTCTATACACACACCCCCTGCAAATTCCTCTTACCACATGAACTTGCTTCAACGTCCTTGTTTTTTGGAAGTTGTTCAATGAGCACATCCTGGAGTCTCCCGTCCCAGTGTCCTGCTCACTTTCCACTCCCAGCAGCTCATTCTCATGCTCAGACTACCCACTCCTTGCAGCAATTTGCAGTCACACTGTGAACTGGCTCAGAAAACAAACCTGGCTGAGAGCAAACCATTTCCTGAGTTATTTTTCAGCCAGTTCAGTCCCATAGCTATTTCACTGAACAATGGCACAAATGATTTGCCAACCCCAAAGGAAAGGACCGAGTGGTACAACCTCTTTGGTAGCAGCACTAGGTTATGCCACCCTAAGGTGGTTTTCCAGCTACCCATGATACAAGTGAGATACCAGTATCAAGCTATTTTCATCCTGTCAGAGTGCCAGGTTTTCAAGAAGGTGTCATAGTTTAACCCCAGTCGGCGACCAACCGCTGCTCGCTCACTCCCCTCACATCCCTGTGGGATGGGGGAGAGAACAGGAAGAGTAAAAGTGAGAAAACTCGTGGGTTGAGATAAAGACAGCTTAAGAGGAAAAGCAAAAGCCACGCACACAAGCAAAGCAAAACAGGAATTCATTCACTACTTCCCATCAGCAGGCAGGTGTTCAGCCATCTCCAGGAAAGCAGGGCTCCATCAGCCGTAACGGTGACTTGGGAAGACAAACGCCATCACTCTGAACATCTCCCCCTTCCTCCTTCTTCCCCCAGCTTTAGATGCTGAACAATGAGTTTTCTCACATCCCAGCTGAAACCAGGACATCCCTCAAGGCTGATTTTCTGCCCTTTCCCAAAGGGAGGAGGGGAGAGGGAAGAAAAGTTAATTCAAAGGATAAAGAAAATTTGTAGAAAGTCACCACCAAATTAAAAAAGCAATTTAACTCAGTGTCCTAATGAACGAATAAATACAAATACCAGCAGCAGATGCTGGAAAGCAGTAGCAAACTATCGTGTGGCAAGTTGTGTCCATTAAAATTCATTTATGTCAATTCATAGGCAAGAAAGACCATAGGTAATATGACTGGTGATGTTATCCAGCATTTTCCACGTAAGGGGAGTTTTATTACTATTCTTATTACTATTACTATTAATTACTATTACTATTACTATTTATTACTGGCCACAGATGTGCCAGGAGAACAAGGGCAGTAACTGTGTGTGTCCACACACAGTATACGTGTGTGTGTCCTCCTAAAAATAAAATCTTACTGCATTTTGGGTAATTTAGTAACACCAATAACTTCATACATGGTAACTAAGCATGTAAAAAAGATATTACAAAGAATAAAAAGCAATTTTATGTGTTTTGTTACTGGCAGATGCCCCATCCCTGGAAACATTCAAGGTCAGGTTGGACGGGGCTCTGAGCAACCTGATCTAGTTGAAGATGTCCCTGTCCACGGCAGGAGGGGTGGACCGGATGGCCGTTAAAGGTTCCTTCCAACCCAAACTATTCTATGATTCTATGATTTTTATTGTAGTTGTTATTATTTGGAAGGTTTCACTTATCTTTGCAGTTATCCCCACAACTTTCACATCACTCAATCTTTGAACCCTTTTTGGTAGGGAAATTACAGTTGCTGCTTTGTTTTGTTTTTCTTCTTGAGTGAATGAGCTCTGCTCTTTTTTTTTATTGATAAGGATATTCCACATATCACTGGTGATACAGGCTTGAAGCCCAAATCCAGCGCAGAGAAATGGCTCCAATCCTTCATACAAGATGAGGCTTCGGGTTAATGAACACTCCACCAAATCACAGTCACGCCGGTAAAATTCCTTTTTCTGTGATTTTGCTGCAGTGAAATAATTTTCTCCTGTTAAGAAAATACATGATGAATGATCAGGTTATTTTTATTCTAAATTGTATTTTACATGAGGCAGTCATCAGCAAAGTGAGGATCCAAGAGTTTCGGTGTTTAAAGCCAGAAGGAATCATCAGATCGTCTAGTCAGGCTTCTGAAATACCATAGGCCATTAAGTTTCATGCCGGTATCTTACATTAAATCCAAAGGCTTTAGAAAAACTAAAGAATTTCAGGCGCTCGCATCTTTTGAGGAGATTAAACTGCATGTTGCAGGCAGAATATCAGAGAGACCAAGTCAGTGCCGGAGGAGTTGGCAGCGGCAGAGAATTGATTAGGTGCAGGATGTTCCCGGAAAGCAATGTTCCTCATCACTGAGGAAAGTAAAAAACATCTTTGTCAATCTTCCCTGGAAGTTAAGCTACATTTTTGACCCCCAGCCAGAACCTGTTGTGGGCAAAGTAAGCAATCTGTATCAGCAAAACAAGGGTTAATAGGGCAACCCGGTCCCACTGATTTGGGAGTCAACGGAGACCCCCAGTACGGTCAGCCTAACTCTCCCACAGAGTCCATAGCATTTTGTTAAGACACGGCATTAAAGCCTCCCCTTTAAGAAAGGTTTCTAGATGATCGTTTTTCTGATGGGAAGTTAGGTCTGCATAAAGAAAGTCGATGGAAAGACTTGACTGCACTTCCTCAGTGGCACTGTCTGGTGGGGTGGGCCAGCTCCGGAGTCCCCTGGCGCACCTGGATGAGCGCACAGTCCCACTGGCTGGGGCCTCCTCCAGCTACAGCTCTCCAAGAATGGTGAACTTAAAGTTCAGATCACACTTTACAGAAAATCCTGTTCATATTCACAGCTTCTATCATATCTGGACTTTTTAAAGTTTAAGTAAGAGATCTGAATATATTTAACTGTCAGCAACCACAGGGTATGGAATAGCATCAAGTGAGTAGGAAAATGTACAGGAGAATTATTCCCTAGGGAAGGTGGAAGAGGAATGAGCATCTTGTTGAAGCGCCCAAACCAGCTACCAATTAGGTTACACATTTATCAAATATTCATTGACTCCATCCTGCTATAGGCTTCAAATATTTAGCATGAAACTGTGCCCTACCTTTTAGTGATTCCAAAGGGGTTGAAAGATCCACAAAATCCAGAAGACAGATCTAAGACATCAGAAAGGCAAATGCTAGCCAGATGGATATGGGCAAACCTTCATTATAATCATCTCACAGTGAGGTAGCTGCCTTCAGGAGAATTGCTCAAGGGAAGAACTGTGAAGAGCTACTTTGTCATCTCACTGCATCAAGACCCTATTTTCTTTGATTACAGCTAAAATCTACATGCTCTGCTGATTCAGGAACTCTCAATGTATTTCTTAAATGCTACTTTTTGATTATTGAGCAAGGATAAAGTAAACAGTGAATGTTCTTGGAGTACTAAGGCCATGCTTCTGGATTATAAGTGAGCAGGAATCACCAAAGTCTGGCAGGCACCCATGGGGTGCATAAAATTGAATATTCAGTATTCTATTGAAGATCCCCTTGTCTTCAAGGGATCGTCCTGCGCATTTGCAATGGCTAATCAGCTACTTTGCTTGCTGTCTTGAAGTACAGTGGTAACCCATAAAAAAGCAAACCACAGCAGGATTCAAGTTCCTGAAAGAGCAGAGGAGCAAAGTTTCTACCTGATATATTGAACATTGGGAGTCTTTACTCAATTAATTTCTCAGAGCTGGCAGGGCGTAGTTCATGCTAGTGGGAGAGTGACCTTAACACCTCCTATCAATGTCTCTGCAGAGATCAGCCCTTGATTTGAACCTTTGGCTCATTTGTCAGCTTTCTGCATGTTAGAGGAAATTACTCTGGGCAGCTACACCAGTGGGCTGTGGTATCATGTGAATTCAGTCTCCAAGCTCCCCGAGCGAGCAACACGGTGAACTGAAACAAGGATGTGACTGGTATTTGGTTCAGCCCATAAATGAATAAAAGCAAAATGTCATCCAGTGCTTCAGAATGAAAGAAAATAATTCCTTCGGACAGATTGATCTAATTTTATCAGCATGACTTAAGTGGCAGGTCAGGGTGAAAGTCTTCTGAAATTTCTGCATTAGAGCAGGAGAGATTCAGAGCAGTCAATACAGAAATAAACTCTACCCAAGATCTATCTTCTCTGACAGATGATTAGGCAGTAGAATCCGCAGGTGAAATTTCATGGCTTGTGGTAACCAGGAGGTCAGACTAGATGATGATAATGGTCTATTCTGAACCAAAAAAATATCCATGGCTGTTATCACAGAGAACGTGCTATTTTAAAATTCATTAAAAAATTGGTGAATTTAGTGAAGGAAAGAATATTGCAGTAAGAGTGGAACAGATAATTTAATCTTTTTTAGTATTTCTCTGCTCTTACCAGATTTTGTCTCTGCTTTGCAAGAGAAGAGAACGCCACAATCCTTTCCTTTCTCCCACACATGTTCTGTTTCAACATGAAGCAAAAAAGAGTGACCTCAGCTCTGCACAGCTGGAGCCAAAGGCTGGGACTGCAGGTTGAAAACTCATAAACCAGTAAAGCTATTTTAGTTGTAACATATACAAAAAAAGAGAACAGATTTGAATGCTGTTTAAACTGTAAAATCTCTTAAAATCTTGTTCTTTTTTTTTTTTCAAGACCTTTGGTTAAATAGATAATGTATTTGATAAATTTCCATGAATCCTATTCATAACTTTTCTGCACATAATGCAATCAAATATTCTGCTTTATTTATTGCTTGATATTGTTTAGAAATATCTGTAATGGGTCATTCTTTATATTTATGTGCATATAATTCATTGCAGGCCACACTCAGTAACATATATAAATTATGAGGATTATTTCCCTTTCATATGTGATCAGGGAGTGACTGAACTCTTCATACCCTGCTATTGTGAAACAGAGTAAGCACTTGCCTCTGTTGCACAGGCGGTGAAGAATCCCAGTAGAAGAATGCAGGGTCATTTCAGAGCTGTCCTTCCATATCCTCCCCTATGCACCAAAAACGAGTCCCATGCTACGGATCTGGCTTGCCATGAATGAAACTCTCCATCCTCACTTACTGGCTCCAGCCACCCTCAAACACAATTGGGGAACCCCTTAGCCTAGAGCATCGACAAAGTAGACCGCTACCTTAATAACAGAGCTGGTGTAAATTGTAGTTTTCTGCAAATAAACTATTTTCATCCTAACTTTTTTAGAGTTTCTATGTTGTTAGCAAGCTACCTAAAACTTGAAAACTAGCATTTTTTGTGTCAAGAAATAAAAAAATCATTGTTTTCAGAGGTCCATCCTTCACGTTCCCAGGTGGCAGTAAGAGCCAGGCCTATAACAACATAGCTTGGGCTCAGACTACCATCACCACATTCTATGGGTGATAACTGAAAAACTGGTTATTAAAACAGCAAGTGTAAAGCAATAGTGTATTTTCACCCCGTTCAAAGAGAGGCATTAAGAACATAAGACCAACTCTTTGTCATTCCAGGCAACTGCACGAGAGAGCTTACAATGATCCACGGCATCCCTGTCCCTCATTTATCACCCTAGGCACCGAGACAAACCTCACCAAACTCTGGATCCGTAAGCTACAGATCAGAAGCTACTAGGAGAGTGGGTCAAAGGAAATCAAACCATCTTCCTCACTTTTATCTGCAAAAACAAGCTATGCATCAAAGCCCTCCTCCTCACTCCCTCCAGGTGACCAGCAGAAGCCTTGAAGCGATGGGAAAGCAATGGCAGTTGTAACAGGACAGACGCTCCCAGAGCAGGGTTTGATCCAGCTATAGACTGAAAGCTAATTCTGTGAGCACAGCTCAGAAATGCTTGCGGTAAACTTAATGAGGGGTTTTTCTTGATGAAAATTGGCAGCTGGTGACAAGTTCAGTGATTTTGAAGGGATGCATTGTGAGGGAATATGCAAACAGCATTAACAAGGGCCTACTCAGTTTTCATGTATGTGTCTGTCTACGCAACAACCCTGATTAGGTAAAGATAATAATAGCTGTTTCTCTTGGAAGGTACACATCTCAGCTGGGAGCTTTAAATCTTCACAACAGCACAGAATAATTTCTTTTAAGAGGGTTAAGCATCAGTGCTTCCAAAACTGGAGGAGATAGCTATCTATTTACTCTCATGCCACTAAAATCCTTGTGAAAATTTGATGACAGGTTCTTCTTTTAAAAAAGGCAGTAAGATATCGCACTGATATCACAACCTTGGGCTCCCACTCATTTCAAAAGATCCATCAACTTCATAAAATCTGATAGAGACAAAAGTATCTTAACACACTTCATTTTAGCTAAAGTGGAAAAGCAGCTAAAAAAGTGACAAATATTATGCTCCTAAAATTGGAAATTGAGTCATTTGGACAAACTGTGAGACTCTTGTCTCTCAGAAGAAGACAATCAGAAGACAAAGTGTCAGCTATTTTCTCTTAAAGAGGTACAACAGGCTAGATGTTAATCCTTGACCCCTATGGCTCACCAGGGACTGTCTTACTGCAGATGACTCACATGACAGACAACTTTTATCAGTGCAGACTCTAAGTTGTCCTTTAGCAGCATGTTGTCAAGGACCATGATCAAAATCACACCCTTGCTTCTTTTTTTCCCAAAGTTGTTATGCACTTGGAATAGCCTGCCCATGCTCCAGAGCAAGGTTTCAAAACCACCCAAGCAGAGCTCCCAGACAGTTCATTTCACTTCTGCTGAACACAAGGCAAACTGGGCTTGTTGCTCTCCTCTTCTAGTGCAAAACGAACAATAAAGATTAGATAGATTTGATTATGCTGTGCCATTTTTTCCTAATGACCAGGACTCACTCTCGTTTCCCAGTTCTGCATCTGGAGAAATATAAAAAGATATATGTAGCTGCATTTGAAAACAAAGTAATGTGCTGCTTTATTCCTTTTTTTTCCCTTCTTAGTAACTTTACACTAATGTTGTGTTTTCTAAAGGATATTACGGTGAGATGTTGTGTGCTCTTGGGAAGAAGAAACCTTTATACAAAACGTATAACCTGCAGAATGTGTATGCTAAGCCACAATTAGGGTGGCTTACTTTTTTCATTCTAGCTCTCCCTCTCCTAGAAATCTTCTTTTGCAGAGAGTATAAAAAGAATCAGATCTGAGTATCGAGAAACAGAGTAGGCCAAAAACGCAGCATAGCTGGTCCCAGGTTGGGTCCCACCCTTATCAGCTACATTTCACAAGACTAAAGCTTGACATTTTTAGCACATTGTAAGCCAAGAGTAAAAGCAGGTATCGCATATGGGATTACTATTACCACAGGCCCCAGGGACTGCATCAATACTCATGTACAGCTGAAGTCAGAAAGGGTTCTTGGGTTGTTCAAAGGACTCTCTTTAATATTTTGTTTGTTTGGATGCTTTCCAGTGGCAAGGTTTGCTCTCTCCTCCTGTGGCACCGAGGTCAGCTCATCAAAACCCTAGGGAAGAACATCTGGTGTCCAGCCCTCAAGATTTTTGTGTTTTTAACATTTTAAAGCTAGGGTTATAGCAACAGGTACAGTGTGACCAAAGTGGTGAAATGGTTGACTTGGAGGTTTTCATTTTTTTAATTGTTCCTTTCTTCAGAGATATGTGTTTGATTTCTAATATAAGGCATGCACTATACAAAACCACATATACAAAAGCACATTGCTTCTGACTTTAGGTAGCAGTGTTTCTAATCTTATTTCTTTATAAGCACCTCCACTGCATGTGAAAGGTATTGATTAGCAGTCAGGTTTGTGCCAGACAGTGACAGCGCTCTTGCCTGCCTGTTTCTCCCCAAAACCTGCAAATGGACTTGGGCTGGGGCCTGCAACAATTACTGTTACTCCTGTCCAGAGCACTCCAGATAACTCTGAGTAAAGTGACAAGTTTCACACTGGTTTTGCCAGCTCTACAAAAGGAAACCAGGAAAATATTCCAATGCACTCTCTGTTAAAGCTTCAAGCAAAACTGAATCTCTCATTAGGAGGATGACAAAACTCCAGACCACAGCATCAGAGAAGTCCTTAGCAGAACTTGTCCCCATTCCTTCTGCCCTTTCAGGAAATAAGAAAGCATCTGTACCAGCTTGAAAGGTGGAAGGACACTCATCAAGGAGAGGTCTGCTTTGAACTAAGTGCAGGAAATAGAGTTATCTCATGACTCATCTCACTGACTTTAGACGCCTACTTGCCTGGAGGTGAGCTGCTTGCCCTTGGCTCCTTTTTCAGTCAGTGAGATTGTAGGGTGAGTTGCACTCCATTAAAAATGCCTATTTCTGTCACCAGAATCCATTTGGTTCATCCTAAGATGGTTAAGAGTAGTGGGAGGGCCTGATATTGAATGATGCTTGTCTCTTTGCAGCAGCTACTCAGTGAGTGTAGACAACTAGCCTATTTTATATGCTTTATTTTGTACAGCTAAAATGAGATTAAGTGAATTCCACCAAATATTGCTCCTGTTTCCTACTAGCTGCTGTGTGAACAATGTTAAAAGCCCGTGCCCAAGACCTTTTGAACCACTGAGGTGATTAGGAACATGTGTTCTGCTGGCCTTCTCTTAGGCTTATGCTCCTAGATCATTTGGTACTTGTGAAAATCCTGCCTACTTTCAAGCCTATGCCCAGACTGGACTGGTTTTGGTAATTTGAAAACTTTTTCAGAACTTTCAAAAAAGCCCTCCAATTATTATGCTGCTGAGAAAGACTGAAAATCCCAGGTCCAATGTTGGTGTCAGTTCCAGCTATGTAAGCCAGTGGATTGACACTTGCCTGGCTGAGATCAGCATCTTCATTTTATCGGAGCTGCAACCCCGTTTGCCACTGTTTCTCATAAAGACCTCACTATTTTTTCCTTCACCTGGTTATTTAGCATCTCTCATATCCTAGAAAGAGAGGGCATTCCACACTGCCCATAAAAATGTGCTACACTGTTCTGGTATACTTTACATGTAAACAATACTGGAGGCAGAAAAAACTTTGGTCAGCCTCTTTCTTCTTAGTTTAAACATCATGTCTCCCGTTATCGCAGTGAGCAATCAAGCACTGATGGAAACTTTTCACTTCAATTACATTCAGTAACTCCTCTAATTTCTGTATTATTAATTTTCTTCCAGGCATTATTGGGAACTCAGATTTAGTCTTGTGACAAAAATGTGACGTGAATAAGCTCCACAGAAAGGCAAGACTGCAGGAAGCTAAAGAAAAGAAAGACTTTTTTGCATCTTTTATCTGAGAAGTACAAGCCTTAGGCAATTTTGTGGTTAGTTTTTCATTAATTTCACCTACCACCTTTGAACATGAATGTCTTCGCTCATTTTCTGCCCACAAACCACAAACGTTCCAACTTTCAAACCATAAGTGTCCTGGTCAAGACTGAAAACTTAATGGCCATTCCTACCATGTAAAATATGCTGCAGGAGAAACACAGACAGACTCCCAATGTCAAAGAGAACTTTACAAAGACAGAAGTGTGAAAGAAGAGCAACAGGGACTTTTCAGATAAAACTGGAAACTGTTCATGTGGCCAAATTATTAAAACCGACATGTCGTTAGTGAGACATGCCCTTCGGCCAGACCCCTAAGTCAGGGAATTTAATAAATTCACACTTGAGGTTCCATACGTCCATAAGAGCTGTGGACGCCTACAAGCCTTGCTTTAGGTGTTTTCCTGAATAGGAATGGGGTTTCTTCCAGCCATGACGTAAGAAAATTTTTAAAACTTCCAGTGAGAATTGCTGAGAAATCACATGATAGGTGAGGTCCTGTTCGATAAGGCAGTTGCCATCTTTGGAAAAAGGTCTTGAAGCACTCCAGTGTTGTGACAACAGCAGCCTGAATATTTACAGCAATGCATGTGGTTGTATAGAGGGCAATGAGGAACAGTTATGTGTTGAAATGAGCCTCACATAAAAACAGTACAAGATTTGTGGTCCGGGCTAAAGAAGTATGTGATACTGCTTAAACGAATCCTGTAGCTGAGCTTATCCAAGAACTGCCTGGTGTTTTGAACAAGGCTGTTCCTGTGCCAGAGGACATCATCAGCATTGCTGAACTAGCAATGCTAGTGATGACAGAATCATAGAATCATTAAGGTTG
>NW_009195447.1:0-21466 GCF_000690835.1 Fulmarus glacialis | reverse complement strand
CTCCGGCCGCTCCATCACCCCGGCGCTGAAGGTGGAGGTGACGCTTCTCCCCTGCGGCTGCGCGGGATGCTCACACGGAGCCGGGGGCACAAACCCCCGGGAGCAAATTCTCCCCTCGGCAGCTCTTCACCGGGGCTGTTTGCTCTTAGGACAGATGGGTGTTTTCCCACCCGGAGTTACTCAGCGTATAAAAGAAAAGGAGGTGAAATACAATTACGGTGTCAGCTGAAGGGCTGTGATTCACGGGGCCGATGACATCACGGGGCCGGTGACATCACGGGGCTGGAGGCTGCCTGATTGACTTCCTTTTCAGCAGAAATTACCGAGGATATCAGTTAGCTGGGAAGAGGCATCCTCAGTAACTCAGTTACTTAGAAATGCATACTGATGATTAAATGTTGCCATATTATTACTTAGATGAGGTGAATTCTCGTTCTGCGCTTAAATATAGAGGGGCAGGTGCTCAGCTGGTGCAAACACATCTGCCTCGCAGTAAATTAATCCCCGTAAGTCAGGAGAGCTCTGGTATTTACACCAGTGGTTTACTAACCTTTAACGCATATGTGCAGCCTCTCCGGTGATCGCCCACATTATGCTTGGGGCCTGCCAGCCCCTTACCACCACAAACACCTAATTAATTCCCGTGCTTTTAAGGAAATGAAGCCATACAGAAATATGCCACCAGTAACAAATTACACAGTACTGATGCCACCAATTAATGCTGCGGGAAATAATACTATATTTCAGATGCTGAATGTTTCTTTTTCTCCTAAATTAATTTGTCACTGTACAATAAAAAAAGGCTACTGTCCTGCCTGGAAGTTGCTAAATTAACATTCAGACATCGTCCAAAGTGCTAGAAGGGGAAAAAATATAAGGGGCATAGGTCTTTATTTTTTTCCCCCCTTGTTTTCATTACGCCTGAGAGCAAACAGCCAAATATGCATATAAGTCTGCCGTAGCACCTAGGGATTGCGGTGGCTGTCCCAGTGCTCCGAGCCTACACCAGCACACCTCCCGTCCCAGTGCTCCCATCTCGCCTCTCCAGGAGCCAATGCTGCTCGCAGCATGCTGTATACTGCAGTATTTTCTGAAAACCGGTGGCTGCTGAGACAGCATTGGTCCCTCGCACGAGGAGCCTGCCGGGGTTGTTATTACCTCCTTGCCCAGGCGATGCAGGAGCTTCTGATGTTTCCCATGAGGGTGAGGGTGTGAGCAAGACTTCTGGGCTTCTGGGACTCTGTGAAGCAGGTCGCGGCTTCGCTTTCCTTAGAGTAAATAGGATGAGTTATGGCAAAAGGAGGAAATGAGATGAACTATGTACTCCCGCCGGGGCCAGTCTTTGTAACCGCGAGCTCCAGTCGCAGCGGCAGTACCGTTTACGCAAGCTCGCAAAGGAGAAGGTCCCTTTACCTGGCCAGGTGTGGTACAAATGCACAGGCCGAGATGGTTTTTTCGACTGAAAGCACATGTGCGAATGCATCAGGAAATGCCGACGCGTGCAGGTGCCATAGAGCACGGAGAGGCACCGGGGAAACAAGCTGGGGCAGGTTACCTGCTCCTTCCCGGCTGGCGCGGCAGGACGCAGGAATGGAAAGCAAAAGGGAAAGCAGGTTTGCTGGGTGGTGGCACCTGCAGTTGTGCAGGGAGGAGGTGTTTACCGACGTAGGCTGTGGCTGCCTTTAAAGCGCCCTAGGGTTATCACCAGGGTGCTCCACCCGAACACCCTGGAACCGCTGCTCCAGGAACGCTGATAGGATTAAAAAACAAATTAATCTCACTTCAATCAGGCCACCAGAGATGGGAGGCAACACCAGTTTAGCAGGGCTGGCGTGCAGAGTGTAGCCCATCTCTTTTTGCAAGGATTAGCTCAAAAATAGCCAGGCTACCGTTGTTGGTATTTTTATTTATTTATGTATTATTTAGAACCTTTCTAAGTGTATGATTAAGACAAAGCAGCATCTTGAGACGTTTACCGCTCCCCCTGGGTTGCAGCGTGGCTCTGATGGGTGCTGGATGGCGGTCAGTGTGTGGGTGGCTGAGTGGGTGCTGGCATCGTTCTTGTAGGGCCATCAGAAACGGTCTCCAGGCCATCAGCCAGGGAAGCATCTCACGCCAGGGGACAAACGAGGCCTAGAACAGAAACCAGGTGTCAAATTAATCAGCAGGAGAAGAGGGCTGGCTGGGTACAACAGCTTTTTAGCAGGGGCTCCTGCATCCATGGCTCCCAGGTGGTGAGGGCAATGCTGCAGGCGAGGCAGGTTGCATCCCAGGACGTTGGGCATAGCAGGACACGCTGCCAGTCCGAAAGCAGAAGAGCTCGGCTGAAGAAATGTGAAATTAAACCTGTTTCTGATCTAACAAATCAGCTCTGAGAGCAAAGGCAACCACTCTTGTTTTAAAAAACAGTGCCATGTAGCAGCTCCTGAAATCAGAAATGGTAGTGCTTCCCCCTGCTCTCCCCAATCTTAATGCTCTGTCCTGCCAAGACATAAAGTTTGTTAAAAAGAGATTTTCTTTAAATTCCACAGACTCTCACTCAGAGAGGACATCCGTCAGCCGGGCGTATTCTCAGCAGGCTCTCGGCAGCTTGGCTGTCTGGAAGGAGCATTACGCAGCGACGTCGAGGTGATCCACCCGGCTACCGGAGCTCCGCCTGCCCTAATGGGTAATGAGAAATGAATTTGATAATGTGGAAAATCTGGGCATTATTGAGACATTAGATCAGTCTCCAACTGGATTAATTCGCTGCTGGTAGTTGCAAAAATTAATAAAGTGCAGATCTGTATCAATCTAGGTGAATTTTCTGTAAAGCTATAAAGTGTGAACATTATCCACCAAAAACTGTTGGAATAGCAGCTAAGGCTCAGACCCGCAGGAGGATTTGTGCACTGGGATGCTGACTGTCACGGTGCACCCCCGGAGCGTGTCGGAAAGGGGCTGGGAGGGATGTCCTGGCTTCCAGCCCCTCCGCCAAGGCTGGCTGGACATTCGGCTGGGTCCTCCCCATCCCCAGCTGGCTGCCCGGCTGGCCCTGCTCTCGTGACGGTGTCTTTCTTGTCTGAAAAGTGGAGCAGCATCGCGGGCTGGGCTGGGTGTGCCTTTCTCCTGCTGTACCTTATAGCCTGGTGGCTTTGCCATGCTGTCCTGAATACAGAGCTGTACTTTTAAATCCCTTTGGGTACCGAAAGCACCAACATCCTGAATACCAGCTTACCAGGATGCGGCTCTCAAAAAATAAAGCTGGATGAGTTGAGCTCTGACTTCGTGACTGCAATGAGTGCAGTGGAAGTCTATTAAATGCACTTCTGGGGAATAATTTCGCAGCTTGTACTGGACTGATCACAAGTGAGGTTTGAATTTGGGCTAGAGACTTAAAAAATGCACAAACAAAGCTGTTTTTTTTTTGCACCTGGCAAGAGGAAAACATCCAAAAGTTAAACTGGCCTTGGCTTGCATTAAGAGGAGTTATCTGTGCTGGCCATAAATCGAACTGGGATGGCTTAATTGCTCTTTCGCAGTAAATAAAGCTATAACTGAGATGTCTACTTTATAATATAGAAGGGATCTCCCAGGCTATGGAGGATGATAGCTAGCCAGAGAAATCCATTCGGAGGCTCTTTGGGATCGATAAGCAGTTAAGAGAGCTGCGGGAAGATGACATTGCCTGTCTTTGTGCACAGACACCCGGAGAGGTGCCGGGCTGTTAAAAGCATGAAGGGCAACGCTTGGGCTCGGATCCATCAGGTTTAAAACATGGTGATTTCTAGCTGAGTTTCCACTTGGTGTCCAAATACAGAGAGATAAGAGCAGTCTGTACACCGGAGTAAACGGCTGAGGAACCATCAGCTTCGGTAGCAGCACACCCCCCCTCACCCTGGGATGGTGTCTGAAGCCAGGGTGATGGGCTTAGCCACCAGGTTTATTAATATTAGTGAGGGCTCTGTGGCTCGGAGGGCATCCGAGGCCAGCCCGGCGCTTGCCCACGTGTTGCAGATCATGCCAGTGGCCAGCCCCGGGGCTGCCTAACTTAGGCTGGAGCAAATCCACTGTCACGGTGGAGGGAGCGGTTAAGAGGCTTAGAGCTGGTTTTAGCTGAAGATTTCCAAGAGGTACCGTGGCAGGGCAGCGACTCTGTCCGGCTGTCTGGGAAGGGTCTCTTCCACTCACGACTATACTGCTGGTGGGGTGGTTTGTGCTCTCGGCGTTTTGCTAGGCGGGCTGTGCTGTTTTCCCTGTCTCTGGGGCAGTTGGAGCCTGCCATCAACCATGGGAAACGTAAATGGCAATGACTGGCTCATCCCTAATAATTTACTTTGAAATGCTGTTCTGCAGAAGTGAGATCAATTGCCACTTAGCTTCCAGCTCCTGCCCTGCTGGTCTTTTAAAAGGGAAATATTACAGCTGCCTTCTAGCCCCGCTATTCCTCACCCGGCCCACGTTTAATTATTAATTCCCCCATGCCATGGGAGAGCCAGTGGGACTGCAACAGGAGCTGGACCAAGCTGCTGCCCCTCCAGCCCCAAATACGATTGAGATTCAGAATAGACCAGGAAAAACCGAGCCGTGAAGCAATCCCTGCTGTGATTCTGCTTAGAGATATGCAGGAGTTTCACCCGGCATCTCTCCCCTTGGGTACACGCATCTTCCTTGCTCTGGTAAGGAGGGATGCTGGAGTCCACGGGTGATATCAGACTCCTGCCGGCCTCAGAAGGAGTTAGAAAACCCTTCCGTCCTCTGAACTAGGTCTTTTCAGAAAGAAAGAGGAAAGTTCTCCCTGCTGGTTTCGGAGCAGATGCATCCAGAGCCATGGTTTGCCAGCAAACACTGGGAACGTTTGGGGTCAGGTATTGGCATGGAAAATGTTATATTATGTTTTCCCTAGTGAAGACGTGAGAAAATGGACTGGCTCACAATCACTTCACAAGGACGGAAAGATGTGAGGCTCGCTAGAGCCATTATTTCCAATGACTGATTTGCTCAGCCTTATTTAATTAGCACTCCTTGAGCCAATCTGCTTAAGTGGCAGTGTGTTTACCCTGATGCAAAGCACAGACTCGTAGGGCTGGACGAGGTGTCCGGCATGCCGAGGCACCACCAGCTTTTGCCTTGATTATTTCCAGCAGATAGCGGTCGGATCCAGTCTCAGAAATGCTAACGGTAATGATTTTTTGGGGGGAAGGTGGGGTACACCCCTGCTAGGTGCTTGGAGATCTGGGCTGTTCAAGCTGGACAAGCTTAATGGTAGAGCTTGAAATACAAATCAGAAGTGCACTCAATGAGCTTGGCTGGGGTTTGGCCATTTAGCTGCACCAGTGGAAATATTTTTAATTTTTTTTTGCTGAAAGGCTATTGTATGCGTTTGAACAAGTAGCAATGCCACGTTTCTCCAAAAAATGGGGAAGTTTGAGCTGGGGAGAAAATACAGCCTAGCTAACTGTGTGCTATAGGGAAGCTGGCTGGAAATTGAGACGTTTGAGCTGCAGACTGAAATATCAACCAAAGAAAAGAGCGTGCGGTGCCCCACGGAGGGGGGAGCGGGGTGCCTGGGCTCAGCGCTCCCCCGGTGTCCGGCTCTCTCAGGGGAGGAAAGGGGGAGAGGCTTTGCTGGGTGCATCGCTGGGAGGAGGAGCAGGATTAGTATTTAGCCTTCGTTTTCCCTTGAACCTGAAATAGATACGGATATAAAGGACAAGTGCTGAGCAGCTACTAGCCAGAGGGTTGAGTGGATTTTGTGTCCTGGGTGGGGTAGCAGACCCCCCCCCCAGCATCTCCTCCATGGGGGTCGTTAGCGGGGCTGTCTGCGACCTGGCTGTCTCCACTTCCTAGAAAGCGTAGGAGCAGAAGTCCCCTGACACATCCCCCCTTCCGACCTGTTTTGAACCAACAGGTTCAAAAATTGTGGGGTAGGGAGCAGGGCATGGATGTGGACGTGCTTCATTTCCTCAGGGAGGCCGGCTGCAAAACACGTCGTCCGGAAAAAGAAAGTACATGCTTCACCCTTTGCCATCAGGAATGTTTTCCCTGTCGTTGTATCCATTAAAATGAAACTTTAACTGTTTAGGATGATCCTGCCTTTACCTCTGTGGCCTTATTTAGCTCTGCACGCTGCCTCGCATCCCTTCCTCCCTCCCCATGCTGCCTCGGTGCCCTCTGCGCTGCCAGCCGGGTGCCAGCCCTGTCACAGCGGCACGTAGCATCGTGATGTTGCACATGTACAGGTGGTGTTTCCAAAAGCATCCATGGGGATGGACACTTGGGTCCCGGGCTGTCAGTGAGGACGGGACTGGCCGTCCCGTGGGAGCATCGGGCTACCGTCCCCTAGAATATAACCCCTTCACAGCATCATCCTCCAGTGCTCTCCTGCCAAAATCCCTTCTTTGCCCTCATTCCTCCTCTACTCTGGCCTCAGGATTATGGGGTTTTTTTTTTTTTTTTTTTGGAAATACAAATGCTGAAATATCCCTGGGCTTGGAGGCATTGCACGGACACATGTGAGCTGGGGGAGGAATGGGAGCTTTCTCCCTGCCCGTGGCCACACCGTAAAACGTGCTACAGGCACTAAAAAGCAAAGGCAGGGGTATTACTGAAGCCTGCAGCGGTGCAGGAATCGCTCTCCAAATTCAAGATGTTCTCTGTATTTATTTTTCCGTCTGGCTCCGTTTGCTGACAGCGAACAACCCGTGGCTTTGGCTTCAGGCAGCCAGCGCCTGCGCTACATGTTTTTGTTCATCCGTCCCTCCCTGCCAAATGCTGAAGTCAGACAACTGGCTCTGGCTGGTGCCAGCTCTGGTTGCTCACACTGGGATTAGCACGTAAACTGGTTCAGTCCCACTGCGGAGGCCGAGCGTGGCCTTCTCCTTTACCCCGCTGGCTGCAGTTGCCTCTGTAAAAGATGTCTGTTATGACTTTGCTTTTGACTTTCTGCAAGAGGCCGTTGTAATAGAGGTTTATTGCTGTTTTTTGCAGATGTCTTTCACCCTGCGTGCACGTGGGAGAACATGAATGCCTCTTGGTCCGCCGTGTCTCAGGCTGGCCCTGTGCTCGGTCCCTGGGCTGGACACCTCTTTAGAAGGGATTAAGGGGAAGTGTTGGACCCAAGGATCTCCAGGAAACTAAGGAGTAACCTCCAAAGCCCTGGGAGACCTAAAGAAAGCAAACCTTCCCCGAGACGGCGAACGCGGCTGAACTTCTCAGTTACCAGTAAAGCTGTTCTGGTCCGCTCTTTTGCTTGCAGCATTCACCCTCTCCCCAGGACTCTGCAAACAAAACTAAAATGAGCTGAAAAATAAAAGAATCGAGTGTCTTTTAAAGATTGTTAACTAACTGTTCACCCTTTTGTTTGGCTTAGAGTGATTACAGATGGATTAGCTGAAAGAATGGGGTCGCATTTTGCTTTTTAACCTGTGGGTAGAGCCCAGGCAGCTGCCGTGACGGCGCGGGGCAGAAGTCCTCCCAGTGCGCTGCAAGCGCAGGAGCGGCCCTTGCGCGTGCTCTCAGCCTGCTACAACCAGGCACCAACTCCGCTCAACCTATGCAGCAAGTAGCTCAGTCCTTGTTGCTTCTAAAAGCCTCCCCGTTAACCTGTGCCTCTGAGCTGAAATGGCTCCCGAGAGCCGGGGGATGCTCAGGGTGTCGCTCGGTGGCTAGCAGAGGGCTGGGCATGAGGCACCAAGCGGCTCCAGCGAAGCACCCGCCTGCTTTAGCAGGCTTTTATCCTCTCTCGGAGCCCTATTTACGCCTTGTTTTAGCCTGAATACACACGTCCTGGTTGAATTTCTTTACAAAGACAAACTTCAGCGAGAGGCCTTGAAACGGGAACTAGGCAGATGATGGCAGAAGACAGTAAAACCAATAATACAGAGATCCTGGGCCACCTCATCAAATAGCAGAAGCTGGCATAGGGGAATTGATTTCAGCCAGAGCTGTGCCAGTTTACACAAGTTAAGGGCTTTGACCTAACTAATTCACCATAATGATGCAGTAGGTATAGTCTGTTACAGTACCTCTTATTCGATACTGCTCGCTTCTTTAATTCTAAACAATGAAGATTTTTTGCTTAGAAGTTAGATAACTAACAGGTGGTGTGTTTGTAAGTGTGTGGAATTGTAACTAGTATAAACTGTGTATCCTAGAAGCATCGTTAGATTCTAGTGATAATTAACTTCGACTATGGAAACCGTAAACAAAAGCGATCCAAGCACGGCTCGGGGACAAGTTGCAACCTTGTAAGGAGAAGGAAGGACAAGTTCACAGAAAGTTCACTACCCTGCCCACCAGAGACGACCCGAGACGCTCAAGAAGACCCTAAAGGCTTTAGTGCGCATGTGTCTAGGATGATGTAATATTATAATTAGTTCCTGGAAACTTAATGAATATGTAAAAGAGAAATTTAAAATATGTATGAGAAGCATGGATATAACCAGAAAGGTGATTAGACCAGGTGTGCTTGATTTGTGGCAAGTCCACCAAGCACCCAGGCCTGAATAAAACAATATCTCTCCTGAGCGTGTGGAATTGGTTACTTGCACGCCGGGCACGAATCCGCTTTTCGGACAACAATAAGAAAGACAGCCGAATTCCCAAAAACTTCCAGGAAAACCATTTCCTTCAATCAGGTCGGTTATCGATATATATGCATTAATACTGTGTGGGGCTGTAAAATCCCATACTTAAGGCAAGTTATAGCTAGATTTCCACTGCGCTGGGTGGTTACCTGCGCAACCTGCCAGAGCGAGGTGTTGTCCTTGGCAGGAGCGAACGCTATTCCTGTTCTCCGGTGCACAGGGAAACTTGATCTTTGCTCTTCCCGTTACTCCGGAGCGTGACTGGGAGGTGGCTGGGGGGGCCGAGACGCTGGGTTTCTGCGAACCCGCTGGCGAGCAGGCGTGAGGGGGATTGTCGGGGCAGGAGCATGGCCGGGGTTCAGCTGGGGGAATGTGCAGACTCAGTCGTGCCCGGGCACTCGTCCTGGGAAAAGCCAGGGCAGTGCTGCTGGCGGGGAGGAGGCTCGTTTTGGGGTCCCTGGGCTGTAAGCCTGCCTGCCTGTTGCTCAGCGGTGGTGTGTCTTTTTGCAGGGAGCGGTGCTTGTCAGAGCCTGTCTGCAGCTTGCTGGGGGATCCTAGTGCCCCAGTGTGGCACCATGCAGAGATGCTGGTTATACTGGTCCTGCCTGGGGTGAGCGTGGATGCTCTGCCCTTTATCCCCACCCCAGCTGCCGTCTCAGGGCACCACAGGAGATGCTCTCGCAGCATGGGTGCAGGGCACGCAGGACCTGGGTGCAGCCTGCAAGTTCCAGGACTGTCCTCTGAAGCCTATTCAGGTTTGGCTGCCAACAAAATAAAGCCAGGTCTAAGGCTTTATGTTTCCCATGCTTCAGATGGGTCCCTGTGAACGCTGAGCAGGGTGCTTGGAGGCCACTCGAGCGGGTATGGTTTGCTTCCATAGAATATTACACCTATTTTGAACCACCTTCTTGCTTCTTTTTATGTAAAGTTCCCTCCCCTTGGAGCAAAGCGTCTGCTTAGGTCTAATTTCTTTCAATGGGACTTCAGCATGTGCTCAAGTACTTTGCTGATTTGGGGCCCAAGTCATTAGCTTTACAGTTGATTACTCAAGTGGATTTTAGGTGGGGGAATGGGAATGCTAACACCCAGCGATAAGAGTTGAGCCAACGCTCAGGCTTAAATCCATACCAGCCTCAAAGTATTAGCGTGGACCCATCATGACCGTCAGTCAACCCCAGGTCACCGCGTTGCTTCTCACCGCCTCCATCTCCCCACAGCGCCCGGGTGTCCTCCCGGCTGAAGAGAGCATCCGCTACAGTGCCTGGTCTCGGCAGCAGCCTTCCCCTGCTCCATTTAACAGTTTAATGGCGTTTGTTAGCTTTAAAATTACAGTCTTAGTGGTTTCACCCACAACAGAGCAGCGAACGCTGCAGAGCTGATTGCATGCACTAGAGGAGCTGATTACCTTCTCAGTGTTTCAGATCATCAGAAATGCAAACAAGCTGGCGCTGTAAATATACATACATTTTAAGGCAACCAGATCAGCAGTGCATACATGCTCTCAGGCCCTCACCAATTACCCAAATTGGTACGTTCCACTCATTGCATCGGTGTATTCGGATATAATATATCATATAAAAATCAACGGCTCACAGCTAAGGTTGTCTGTTGTACTGTGGTTCTCAACTTGTTGATTTTTTTTTTTAAAAAAGAAATAAGAGGATTATTTTATACATACGCTTAGGAAGTTTGTAAAATTGTAGGTAGAGTTAGGGCTGGCATGCGTCAGCCCCGAGGCTCTGCCTGGCCCCAAGGCAGCAGCATCGTGCCCATCCCCATGCTCTGGTACACATTGGCCTGGCTTGCTGGTGGCGAGGGGAGCAAAGGGTTTTTTCTTTTTAAATAGTGATTGATGGATGGTTTACAACCAGCTGCGGGGGCTTGGATTCTGGCAATACGTCAACATTCAGTGCAAATGGGGAAAAAGTATATTTTTGTCCTAGCGCCTCCAGTTCAGTCTAGCCTGCATGCTGCAGCCTCCAGCTGCCAGCCGCGTGGGCTGAAGCAGCAAAAGCCGGGCAAAGCCTGTGTTTTATGCCGCTGATGGGGCTTGGGCATGCTCTGCAAGTAGGCATGCTATGAGCTGAGTGCAGGGCACACTTACTTCTAACTGAAAAGAGAAATGTCTCTGCACAGCATCTCCCCTGTTGCGCTTCCAAGCCAGCACCTCTTGCATTCTTCATCTTTTTTCCAGTTGCAGGTTGTCTGCGGTGAGGACTGCCCGCGGGATGGCACTCGGGGCTTTGCTGGTGGCTATGGGTCAGCCCTCAGCGACTCTGCAGAAATCACCACGCTTGCTGAAAGCCTTGGCTCTCCTTGAGAAGGCAGAGGCAGGCAGCTGAGGACTGAGGAAGGCTGGTGTTAGTTTGGAGGCCTTCTGGTGATGCCCTTGGGCACGAGGAACAATGAAACAGTAAAAAAAACAAAAAGAAGTTTCAGTGAACAGTTTGTTTTTGAGCGTGAGCGATTTTAAAGATTTTCCAAATTATTTAGAGAGAGATGAAGGGAATGAACTAAACGTAACACTGAAGAGCCTCAAAAGGGGTCAGTATTTTGCTTCAAACACACACACACACAAACCTGCACAGATGTTCTGACCTTTGAAAAAAACAGACAGACACAAAAATCAGCTAATCTGAAATGAAGGGATGATTTCGCTATTGCCAAAGAGGCTGAAAAGCGTCGCTTCGCTCAAGCTGTTATCTCTTCTCCCTCTCCCGGGTCTTGCTCTCGTGTTGTACCGTCTCCGCACCCTGACGGTGGGAGCATCGCACCTGTAATCCGGAGATAACCTTTGCGCCTCTGGCTGTGTCTCCCCGTCCAGCCTGGGCGATCTTCGTCCTACACTGGTGTGATTTCCCCGTCTCTTCCTTTAGCATTTAGGATTGCTGCTCTTCACTGTGCTGGCGTGACCCGAGCAGAGTCGTGTGTATGTAGACTCCCACAAATTAAACGCTGTGTTTTGAGCCTGTGCTGTGTCTTCCTTTTTATATGTATGTGCTTGCCTGATAGATGCAGACACGCACCTCATCCCATGTAATTCTATTGTAACTCTGTTTGCGGGTTTTGCGGGGAGCTCATGAGGCTCAGGGGTGCTTTGAGCTGCTCCGGTGCCGGCATTCACTCCCCCCAGGAGGGCACCGTGCCGCTGCCTGCTCCCCACTCTGTGCTGGGCGTGAAGCACTTCCCAGTGGAGCGGCGTGGCTCTGCGGGCTGCTGAGATGTGAACAATAACCCCCTGAAGCAAGGAGGTGGGAGGTGAAAAGAAACTTTGATGAGAGAAATGAAAGGGCAGGGAGAGGAAGGGTGCGTAGCGTGATGTCTCCAGGAGGTGCTTGAAGCTCCCAGAGGGAAAGTTGGAGCGATATTATGGGTGAGTGCAAATTGCTGGGTTTTGAGGAGATGCTGATGGATGGGAGCAGTGAAGGTGCTGGTGGCTGCCTGGCCACGTTCACAGTGTGGAGCAGCTTGGGTTGGGAGCAGGTCACAACCTACCAACCCAGCCCAATCTCCCTTTCTGCTGCTTTTGAAGCATCTTCCTCAGTTTGGACAGCCCAGGAGCTCCTCCACAGCTGGCAGTCTCTGAGAGCTGTCACCTGGTGAGGAAGAGCTGAAGGTGGGTTGATATGGAGAGGTTTTGCCCACTGCCTGTGGGCTGCACCCCATCTGGGCTCTCCAGCCCAGCTGCAGAGGAGCCCTGCTAGGAAGAAATGAGTCGCAGCTGAGATGTGGTCACAGGATAAATAAGGATCCAGGTGCACTGCAGGAGGTTCTGGCTGCTGCTGTGGTGCTCAGTGTTGCAAGCAGCTCTAGAGATGTGGTGGGGACTGTGTGCAGGAGCGAGGCACTCACAGTGGGTGAGTGTTTGAGGAAGCTGCCCTTGTTTTGGGAAAGCTGAGTGTCTGATAACATTGCGCTGTTGTGTTACACAGGGCTTTCACTGTATGGAAAGTGCCTGAAGGGAACAGCAGGAGCCTTTGCCTTAATAGCTCTGATCACATCCCTTGCGGTGATGGGGTCATGAGAAAACTCATCGTGCCTGTCCCCTCCCCTTGTGTACCACATTAGGTTTTCCTTGTTGCTTCCCAGCAAAGATGGTGCAGGCGGGGGCAGAGCTGGTGTGCTGCTGCAGAGACTGAGGTCCTATATCGGTGCTTCAGAGAGGGACGGGGCTAAGGGTGGGCAGGGCAGGCCTACTGCTGGCTCGGGCTAACTCCTGGCACTGTGGCAGAGGCAGTGGATGGGTAAAGTGCTTATTTTTCCCTCCTTGGCAAAGCAGGGGCTGTTTGTTCCTTCCACTGGAGTGGTGGCTTTTCCTAAGCGTCCATGCCTTATAATCCTGAGACTGAGTTATGTGACTGAGCTGCCCGGGAGGCTGCGGTATGGGACCATTTTGGATGTGGAAGGTAAGTGCAGCTGCTTGCTCACAAAGAGGAACCTGTGTGTCAGTGGAATGCTGGACCCAATGTCCCATAGCCCGTGCTGACTGTCAGCAAGCTTCTGGGGTGTCATAGCCCTCCCTTGATGAGGAGAGGAGGGAGCAGCCAGATGTCCTCCATTTCTCCTCTTTGATCTCCCCAGTCTCAGTCTTGTTACCTTTCATCTGCTTTCACTCATTTTTGGGAGTGATCTCGTATCAGTGCATGATGGACCCGTCCTCCTGTTTGTGCTTCCGCCATGAGCCCAGAGCTTTGAGAACACACCTAGAAATGTCATCTAAAAATAATGAGATTAATGATCCTCACCCAAAAGTAAGACTTTTGCTTTCCTAGAGAGCTGGATGAAAACCAGCAATGAGAACTCTCTCCCAGTGGGCAGGAAAACTTGTTTCCAGCTAGCAGAAAGTGGGTTGTAACCCAGCCAGGAGCCCTCATGCCCTGCCACAGCCCCATCTGGGGGGGGCAGTCCTCCTTTTTGCTTAATATTTAGCTTCTGGCACAGAGCAGAGCTGTGGCTCTGAGGGATGCTGGCCCGTGGCTTTCCTGCCAGTGCCCAAGGAAACGTGTCCCTGGGAGGAGATGTCACCCTTGTCCTGGCAGAGCTGCTGCCTTTCCCTGTGTGGCTGGGGAAAGCAGGAGAATTTCTCCCACTTTCCTCCTTCAGTATTTACCTTTCTGGAGCAGGTGAGGGAGATTCCCTTTCCTGCTCTGCACAGTGGTTTTGCAGGGGGTTTCTAACAGGTCTGGATGTGGTTTCGGCGCTGCTTCCTCTCCATACCAGGTAACCCTCCAGTTCACTTGCCTACGCTCTTGTTGGTGTCTTTCATTTACTGGAAATCTTTGTATTTACCAGGAACACTGAGATTTATGCAGGACGATGTCAGATTCCATGTAATAAATTTACCAAGAGTTTTTTTTACATAACCAGCTACTCCTAACCTCTGTAAATTCAGTAATGATTTAGCTGTAAAGGGTTTGCTGTAGTGTCCTTCAGATACGAAATGAGAAAATGACATCGGAGGTTGGCAAAGTGAAATGCGGACTCATTCCTGTTCCCAGAAATGGGGCTTACTTGTGGACAAATTGGCACGAGACTCATAGCTTTTAAATGGGCAAAGCAGGCTTTAGAAATTCATAATTTCCTATTAATGGGGAGGGTCCTGCACTCCTGTGTGCCTGCAGGGAAGGAGAGCAGTGCAGGGGGGGGACATGTGCCTGGCCTCTGCAAATATTTGGGGTCACCTATGGTATGGAGGGAGCATCATGTGCCCAGACCGCTGGGTCCTTACTCACGTTGCATTGCTTTTCTGGGTCTTTTTTTTTTCCCCAATGGCAGCTGCTAATGTAGAGCCCCAGCGCTGCCGGTTGCTGACCTCCAGAGGTTGGTGGGAGAAAACCTTGGTCATCTGCATGGCCAGAAGGGACTCAGGGGTCCTGGTCCCCAGCCTGGGGTGCAGTGCATGCAGCAGCAAAATGGGGGGGTTTGGACTCAGCCTAACACCGCTGCTTTTTGATGAATAACTGTGGAGAGGAGGCAGCTGGCCTGGATGAAGCCCAGAGCAGCTCTCCTTGCTCGGGTGCTCCCCAAGGGTTTTCATCTAATTTGTACCAGCAAGGAGCCTCATCTCTGGTCTGAGCTGCTGCTCAGGCTTGGGGATCTTGGGGTATGCTGAGACTGTAGGAGTGGGGACAGACCTTCCCAGTAACCTGTGCTCAGGTGCAGAGCTTTTCTTGAGAACCACCACAAATGCTGCTCTCTGTGGGGCGGAGCTGCTGAGCTAGAGCTGCCTCTTCCCAGGGCTTGTGCCCCTGAGCCAGGGATGCGCAACCTGGGAAGGAGTCTGGGATCAACCTGGTGACATATATGGGAGAAATGCCTGCAGAGAGGCAGCATATGTGTTCAGACTTCATTAGGACAATTTTCTCTGTAATTGAAAAAACTGCCTCACTGCTCTATTACCTCTTCCTGATGAAGACCACCACCTTCCCAGGCTGGGCTGCGGTCATCTCAAGTGCAAAGCTGGCAGAGAGGCAGGGGGCATAGGATGCTGCTCAGGTGGTGGGTATCCCTTTGCCTGAAAGCATTCCTTTTGCCCACAATGAAAGAATTTGATCACAAGTGATGGTCTTACACGAGCTGTTATAGCACATGCTTGTTAATTTTCAGAATTACTCCTGAATAAGTTTCAAGTTTTGGCTGAAAGATCAGAGCAGGCTTAGCTTTCTTTTCATCTAAACCCAGATTTTTCTGTTGGTTTTCTGTAACTAAATCGCGGTATTTGTAGATGGAAACAATTTGGTTTCCTTGTTGGCTTTTTTAAAATGGAAATACAGGTAACTGTTAACATCTTTCTTTGCAGACTTTGATCAGAAGTCTTTGCAGGTTTTGATCAAAAAGCTGTGATTTTGTCAAAAAAGCTGTTGTCTGTGTTTCCCCTTCCCCCACCTGTACCTCCCTCTCTGCTCTCCTCCCCCTTCCACTTAAGATGAAAAAAAATTTCCACAGGCTCAATCAGCATCGGAGAGTCACTTATTTAAAGGGAGGAAGAATATTGTGACATTTGACTGCCTGTTTTGGATTCTGTGAAGGAATTTCATGCCCTCCCAGTTGCCGCGTCTCTGGCATCCCTCCCAGATCCGAACTCTCTGGAGGACGGAGGCAGAATTATCTCTCAGCTTTGCAGCTGCCAGATGTTAACTGATGAAACAGCAGCCTTGCTGCTTCCCTCTTTACTCTGGGTAAACCTCTGCCTGCCTGCCCTGTTTGAAATGCAAAACTTCCTCAGATCCCCTCTTGCAGTGTTCTTGATGTCTCTTGCCAATCAAGCCTGACAAAGACTTGCTTCATTCTTCTTCCAGCTACTTGCCTTAAGAATTGCACTCGAATGTGGCTGTGTAAAGTGCCTGGGCATCGCGAGCTGTGGTGTGGAGGGATGGGAGCTGAGAACTGTGCAGTTATCACATCCCTTGAAGATAAGTGTCCTCTCCTGCCTGTCAGAGTAACGAGACAAAGTCTTCCTCCCCTTCTTGTTGCTGGCATGAAGCGGAGGTGGTGCAGGTCACTAGCAGGGTTACGATCGTGCGGACCCTGGCTGCCCAAGCAGGAGGTTGTGCACAACAGGAGCCAGACCACTCTCGTGGTCTTGGCAGCTGGTCCCCCAGGAGGGGCTGTGGGAAGGGCAGCCTAAATGTTGTCAACTGACCCTCTGGTGCCGTCATCCCTGTTTGAAGGGGCCCACGGGTGCTGCTGTGGCAGTTTGAGTGTGTACCTGGAATATACAAAGGGGTAGCTTTGTAAAGACTTCGTCAAGATGCAGGTTTCTCTTGCAAGCAGTCAAATGATCAAGGTAAAACTCGCTGGGTGAGGTTTAGTGTCTGTGCAGTCAGGTTCGGGGGGTGCAGTAGATCTGCTGGCCTTCATACCCATCCATCTGTGAGATCGATGATAAATACAGCAGGCAGGCTACTGTGCCTGCAGTGACATTCACTTGCTTGTGTTTGTGTCTAGCACATGGGTTTGTAGGTTTGAATATTCCCGGCCTTGTTCTCTTTACCTGGGGAAAAACTCGTGTTATTTTGCCCCGGTGAAGCCAGCAGTACCAGGCGCTGTGTGCGTGCTTGTGTGTTGTGCTCTGTGCAAGGGTGCAGGACACACGCTCTTGCCCTTGAGTGCAATCATCTGTGTAATTACCCTGTGAGTGATAGGAAAGGGAAAAAAAAATTCATATTACCCTTATGATAGTGTTCATGGGACCATTGATCAAGGTGACAATTGGAAATTCATCATGATGTAGTTGGAAAAATGGGAACTTTCCTGTGCATGAGATGGGAAGCTGATCCAAACCAGCCACCGCAGCCAGATTTCTGCTCTCTAATGGGTGATTTCAGTAGAAAAAAACATCTCAACACGACCCTGAAGCAGCAGACATGGAGCAGGCTGGACTGTTCTCCTTCCTCCCTGCTGCTTTAGATAGATTTGTACCTTAAAAACTTCACATCTCTTGTTTGCTTCCAGAAGTAGAACCACAGCTCAGACTGCAACAAGCCAAATGCTGTGATAAAGTGAAACTCCTGTGGCAGATTCACCTCCCCACTTTTTTTAAAGCTTCCAAAGATAAATTGCATTTTGCTTCAAGATAATGACATTTCCTTGAAGGAGAGACATATTTTTCTGTAGCTTTTGCATTCGGAACATGAGAAGAGTTTTTATTTTAAATCTCCATTGAAAGTGTTTGTCTGTCTATATTTTGCTTTCTTCACCGTGAATGCTCTGACTTCACAGAGCCAGTGGAGACCCTGAGATGGAGTGTTTCTGTCACTTATTATAGCTTGCCTTGGCATAAAATTTAATCTTCAGATTTTTTTTCATCCTAAAGAAATGAAAGTTGAAGCCAGATTAGAAACAGATAAAAAGAAGTCATCCATCCTGAGAAAAAGGAGTTTTTGTTTTTCTCTTTTGCATTTGCCTTTGTTAATCCTCTGCCTTCAAAGGGAACAAAGAGATCCTTCCACCTGGAAAGACTGGAAAAAAAGGAAAAATGCGGAGCAAGTAGCATGTCTGATCCATGCGTGTGTTGTCCTACAGCTGGCATGTCTACTGGGACTTGCAACCATCCTGAAAAGCCCAATTAAAGGGAAAACCTGGGAAGCAGAAATTGCACCATCTATGAAATCAAAGTGTATTTTTTTGCTTCTAAGAGGAGAACTCACTGATCTTTACTTTGTCCTGCAGAGAAAGATTGTCCTGCGTCCATCGCTAGAGGAGCAGGCGCCTTCCCTGCCTCTGTAGCTGGTGGCAGTGCGGAGTGGAGAAAGCTGCGGGTCCGTTGTGTTATATGATGCCTGGTGTTGCACCAGAGCCTGTCTTAATATTGCTTTCATCTTTTGTTCAATCATGTGTAGTGATTAATATGTTCTCAGGCGCTTGAGGCACTTGGCACTTGACTGTCTCCTATTTCTGTACTTAATAAACAGAATATTCCACAAGAAGAACTTGTAATTTATCTTTCGTTACTGTGCGGGGAGTTACTCCAAGTCCCGGCTCTGACTGCATCTCTCTCTTGCCCAGGGAATTAATAGACTCTTCCATACCCTAGCTCCCTCTGTTCTCATTCCGGTTGCCAAATTAACCTTCATCTCACCTACTTTTTCTTCACGTCTCGCTTCAATTTAGTCCTCAAATTGTTCACATGACAAAGGAACCATCCTTCCTACAGCTTCTACTTCTGCTCTGATAAGATACCTGAATTTTCTGTGAATGCCTGAAGAGAAGAATAAGTTCTCTCCCTCCCTTTAGTTTCCCTATGGTACTTTAAGTCCAGAAGTCTCCCTGAGGTTATTTCTCCTGGGAGTACAGTAAGCAGTTTGGAGTGCACTGTGCCAAGTGACTGAGTTGTGCCCTGAATACACCGAGCGTTTACTGGTGCTAATTAATGTTATTACGTCATATTACATTTATTTGGACTCGCAGGAGGGGGTTTGACTGCACAGGCAATGCTGCAGGGGCTGGATGCTGCTCACCAGCATCGCCCATGCTTACCTGTCTCACCCAGCTCTCGTGTTGCGGCACACTAGACAAATCTGAAATGCTGGAAAATTGAAGGAATCTGCTTTTCTTATCGGGGAGAGGATTTATCAGCTCCTCAGGCTTTGTCTTCTGGGAGGACGCTGTAGGTGCATGCTTTTTCTCTGCAATTAATGCACAGGCAAGCTGCTGGGAGCAGCCTGCGCTGCCTTGGCAGGATTAGGGATGCGAGAGCACTGCTGAGGACGGCTTCTGCGCCATGCGGCAATCTTCCTGCCCTCCCCGCAGGCCTGGCCTCGGCTTGGAAAATAAACTGGGAGCGTCACGGCTGCTTTAGTGCCTGTGCTTATTCTGGCTAGGGGAGGCTCCCGTGTCCTCTGCCAGCTCCTCTGCTCCGTGGGGCTGATGCAGGGGAAGGCTTGTTTGACCTTTATGCCGCTCCTACGTTAGCGAGCGGCTTGCCAGGGACCTCCTGCCACCAGCAAGCCCCCTGGTCTGAGCTGGGCGGTAGCTCTGGTGCAGGACAGGAGCCTTGGTCACCCTCTGATGGTGATGCACCTAATGTCACAGGAGGTGTCAGGCTCCCAGGGATCGCCCTTGCTGCTTCGCAACTCAAAGGATTTGGGGTGACCCCCTCCAGAGCCCTCCTTGCAGCATGGTACCTGCTGCTGCATGGACAGGGATGCCTGGTTGGGATCCATCCTCGTGCAGCCAGTGCAGTGTGGTGGGGGAGGATGGGGACAGTCGCAGGCTGTGACACCTTTGGTCCTGAAAGCGGTTTCAAGGGATTTTTTTGAGGAGGAGATCTGTGCCACGGCATATGATAACACTTGATGTTTCCTTTCACTGGGATCCCAGATCTTCATCCTCCAGAAAGGGTTTGGCATCGCCTGAAGCATCATCAGAGAACAAAGGCAAAGCTGTTAATTAAGACAGAGCTAATTCTGGCAGCTGACTGCCGCCATCTCGATGCGCTGCCGGCTGCGCACCGCAGGAACAGAGGGACCGGCCATGCTCACCAGGCACGGGGCTGCCGAAAGCCTTCCTGGAGGCTGTTCGTGCTCTTAGCAGGGCTTTGCCCCATGTCCTTCCCGCATGGGTGCCTGGTGGGCAGGACTGGAGGTTACTTGTGGCCCGAAGGGGCGGTTTTGCCTTCTGCAGGGTGCTTCCTGAGAGCTGCAGCGTGGTGCCACTGCTGCCTGGAGTTTGGGGCCTTTTGCTCTGCCGGCGATGGTGGCAGCTCTGGGACACAGGGTCCTGGGGAGAAGCAAGTGAGATGGGACCTCGCTGGTGGCCTTCTGGTCCTGGGATGGGGACCAGGTGATGGATAGGGTGCTGTGGGAGAGGATTCCCACCAACAGCCAGCTCAGAGGGGGAAACGGAGCAAAATGTGCCAAAAAAAGGGCTGGATTCAATGTCCTTGGAGCTTCTTCCAAAGGAATGATGGTGGGGCACAGCTCTGGGGTGGTCAGTGTCCATGATCCCATCGGGTGCGCAAGAAAGATGGTCCCTGTGGCATGATGCTGCTGCCTTCCCGCGCCTGCCCTCCAGACGGCGATGCGGCGAAGAGGCTTATTCTGAGCCGCTTCCTCCAGGAGAAGCGAAGCGTTGGTGTTCAGAGACTTGGAGCAAGGCTGACAGAATAGAAAGCTTTTTGAACAAACACAGCTGGCTTTTACCCAGCGCAGCCAACTCTTTGGCCAGCTGAAAAGAAATCAGAAGAATATTGATGTATTATTTTTTTTCCCCATACAAAAATTGTCAGGCTTTTTTTGGTCAAACGTTAGTTTCTGAATGCAAGTTTTTCAGTTGATAACAATTATTTGGGGAAAAAAAACCCAACCAACCGAGGCAGTTCTCTGGATAACTCACAGGCTCGGTTCTTCGCCTTTTGTATTTTCAAATGATTAACATTTTTTTACTTTGCACATCATGAATATTCTATACTTGAGCTGTTACTGAGTTGTGCTAGATCAGATAAATAACATGGTGTTGCTTTTGTGGCAGACTGGATAAAGATGCAAATAATACTGACATTTACTTCACAGTTTTCTTTCTGTGATCCTCTGAGTGAGTAAACTGGATTGCTGAGATATTCATGGGAAGGAAATGAAGAAGGGTTGTCAAGATGAAAGCAAATTTCCTTAAAACTTAGCCAGAATGTTCTTGGCAATTTTTTCTGTTATTTGCTCAGCTGAATAGGAGCTGCTTGAAATATATTTTGCACAACCGCAAAAGAAAACTCTTGTTCCTGTGGCACCGCTGAATATTTTTTGTGCGTTCTTTCACTGAAAAGCTGATGATTTTCCAGTACTTGGTACCTCTGCGGGGTTGCTGGTCCCACTGCGGTAGCAGACACGAGCCCTGGCTGCAGGCAGGCGACCGTGATCCGAAGGAGCCCTTGCTGCTTTCCCTGCCCTCACTTTTTTCCCTCACCCACGTGCGCTGGGATGCACGAACCCGGCAGGAGGGAGGGATGGGGTCAGCTTTGCACCAGTTGCAGCGGCTGCCTGGCTGGGGAGAGGAACTAAGAGGATTGCTGAGCCCTGGGAAGGGCAACCAGAGCTGGCGTGGTGCGGCGCGTGGGATGAGGGGGACGGGATAAGTTTCCTTCTGGAGGGCTCCTTTCAGCGGCTGCGGGCGTCAATCGCTCCCGGCTGCGCAGGGGTGACATCCCATGCTGCCAAAGGCTTGCGGGCACAAGGACATCGCCCTGGATGTGGGTGGCCTCGGGGGCAGGAGCCTTGGGCAGGCTGGGTGCTGGCAGAGGGATGCCGAGGGCTGGGGACCCTGGTGTCTCCCGAGCAAGGGAGGGCAGCCTGCTCCGGGGTGCCCATCTCGCCTCGCGCCCCGGAGCGATGGCCGGCAAACGGTGAGGGTGCTGGGAGAAGTCAAGAAGCTGAGGAGACCCCCGCATTGACTTGTGTGGCCACTGT
>NW_009195446.1:0-21050 GCF_000690835.1 Fulmarus glacialis | reverse complement strand
CTTTGCCGTTTAATATTTAAAACAAGACGTTAAGAATAAGAGAGTTCTGATCATTAAATTAGAATTTAAGTGGAGCAGAAGCTGATATATTATCTGACTCTTGGCTTCTATAAGTACCTGTCACAAAGTAATGGCTCTCTTAAACTGTACATTAATCATCAAGAAGTTGTTCAGAAATATCTGTTTCAGTCCAAAACCTTTTACTACCAAAAAAATAGCTT
The DNA here is from genome assembly GCF_000690835.1 of Fulmarus glacialis. Lineage (NCBI taxonomy): Eukaryota > Metazoa > Chordata > Aves > Procellariiformes > Procellariidae > Fulmarus > Fulmarus glacialis. The sequence goes on along the minus strand of NW_009195446.1, from coordinate 20,829 downwards.
TCATATTATTGGAATGAGCAAAGAAATGTCTTTAACAAGAAATTCCTTCACATGTAAATGAAGTTCGTTTGCACCTTCTCCCCAATGAGTTTAGTTTATTGCAATTGCCCACCCTCTACTTAAAAGGAAAAAAGTGCGTGGGGCAACTTTGCAGGTAAACGTACAGTGAAGTATATTTCAAGTTATATATATTCAGTACATATTTTCAAGCATATAATAAAACAGGTTTAGAAAAGCAAAATGTCCCTTTTATTTTAGAAAGTGATCAATATTTGTCAATGGGGTGTGTTATTAAAATGATCACAGGCAAAAACTATACAACCAGAAGGTAAATCTGGCAAGCGACAATTCTTTTACTCACAAATTCACAGCCTGGGTCATCTGCAAAACAGAGTAAGTTAAACAAAGGGAATAAATGTTGTGTTCCGATTTCCTGGTGGTAAATGGTCTGCTGCTTTTGGAACATGGATGAAAGGTATGTTGCCTTTTAGATTCAGAAATTTGGAAATACTGCCTTTCTGCAACCTGTTGGCTTGCTTTTATGCCAGACAGCTGTTCTGTCATTGTAGACGGTAAGGTCTTCTCAGGCCCACTGCTCTACATTGACTGAAATTCCCTTCTCTAACAGAACAAGTATCCTTGCCTACATTCAAGTGTCACTGCACAAAGTTTATGTAGCTATTTAAATTTCTCAGTTTCTCTCGTGCTGGTACCAGCTGCATTCTCTCTCTCCAAGAAAGAGTTCCCAGGCGATCTTTTTGGTTCTTTGTGCTGCCTGTATTATTGACCTTTTGAGTCTTCATTCGTACCCTCTATTGTACTGCGTGTTGCTTCAGCCATTTATTTCTGCCCTGTTTACCTGACCCAGCCACTGACTAAACCGTGAAGTCCCATCCTTGCGTTGGCAGTGCTGGCAGCCTCTCCTCCCTGTTCCCCCACTATCCCCCACTCCCAGACATTGTTATGTTCTCTTTACCTTCCCAGACACAGTGGAAAAAAAATCAAAATATATGAAGCCCCATCCTTCTGCTCTCTTCCATTTTTTTTTGCCCATCTTAGTAAAATTAACACTCTTTGCTCTTTGAGAAAGAATTGTAATTTTCTGTATGTCTTTGTAATGACTAATACAGTGGGGCAAGGTGTTTTCTAGTATGTGCTGTGACAATATGTATTTCAAACTAAAACAGGATGATCTAATCAAGATAACCAAGCAGTATAATGGTGGCATACTAACAAATTAGTACTTAAGCTATTTCTAGCTCCCCTGTTTGTGGGTGATCAGTAAGTAGTCACTTTTCGTGCGTTTTTTAGCAAGATCTGTGATGAGAATCCCTGTTAAAACAATCCTTTTAAAAAAAATCAGTAAGGGGAAAAATGCTCCATTTCAGGTCTTTGAAAAATAAACTTCTAAGAAACTGGCTGTGATTGGAAATCAGGAAAAATACATTTTAGGTAGAACCCGCAGTGATGGAGAAAATGAGTTTATAATCATGCTGATTTTCATTTTTCATGTATTTGCCTATATTGCTTACATAAGAACTTAAAGTGTCCAAACTTTAGTTGTTTCAAAATCTTCTATCACTATACTGTTGATAATGAGCTATTAATAGCAGTTAATGCAAACTGTAAGAAAAGTTAGTGTGAGATTGTGAATAAAAGTTCAATAATGAAATCAAGTTGCTGTTCCTTTTTTTAAATTGATATTTTTACATAGGAGTTATCACGTTGGTTTAAACCATAATACTTTTTCCTGTTTCACTAATAAATACATCCTGATGCTTCAGCTGATGTTAACTCCAAATTACTTTCTTCCTGATTTCTTTATGTAGTAACTGGTTTGATCTATCCTGTTGTTGATAGAGGCATTGTATTTGCTTTAATAACTGAATTTCCTTGATAATCAACATCAATAAATTACATATGACTTGAAAAACTTTTCTTCTGATCCGTTTTGAATTTTCCACACTTTGGATGTTTCTGGGTATTTTTTTCTTTTGTTATAAGATAGCAAGCATAGAAATGTCTGATCAGAGCATGTATTATTTCTTGTGTCCACTCATAACACTCTTGATTTTAAACTTGCCAGTTTCTCTTCATATAATATTTTCAATGCTTATAATTTTTCACATTTGAACTCTTCCCAGTTCTTTAGTACCCTTTTGGAGATCCTCATGTGTTTTTTTCTGGTAAGATCACAGCATTGATTTTTATAATCCTATTACACTGGCTTTCTTCTAATTCTCTTCCATTGTTTAAGCAGCCTGGTTTTTGTTTTGGTTTGGTTTGGTTTTTTGAGTGTAGCGGCATATTGAGCAGAGATTTTCACTGAACTGCTGAAGTGGTGCCCTAGTTCCTTCCTGAGGCCAAGGCATCTGGTGTTCTTTCCCATGACGGCATAACTGGTCTAATGAACAACTTCCGTTAAAGAGAGGCCGTCCTACCACCTCCCTTGCACCTGACACTGGCATTCATCGCCCCAGTGATCCAGTTCATGGAACTACACCGTTAAAAAAGCAGTCCTAGTCTTACCAATAAAGGGTTGATTTTTCTCTTGGTTTGTACCCTGAGCAGGCTTACCAGTAATGGCTGCTGCTGCTGTTGCAAGGAAAATAGAGGAGCACATGGCAAAGGAAGGAGGAGGTAGAAGTATGAAACGTATCCTTCGTGCAGCGATCTGCATCAGATCAGTTTAACTAACATAAAACTATGCAGAGAGTTGTAACAGAAGTATTAAGATTGGTATGAATGCAGGATGGATGGAAATGTGTGCGTAAGCATAAGGAGAAAGAGTGAAACAAAGAGTTAAAGAAATGGCCTGTACCGATAACGAAGGACACCGTTTACAGGACACCATTCCCAGCAGTATCTGTGTGCCACAGCACAGATGACTTGCCAGCAGAAGACCTTGCATCCTAACAGTAGGAGGATGGCAACAAGGTTGTGTGTATCACATACACCGTTGTTTTTCCTGTTAGCTGAACAGGAGAAGAGACTGCAGGCATGCATTTCAGACCTGTACTACAAATGAGGGAAAAGAGACAATGGGCAGCAATATGGCCTAAGATTTATGGAAGGCGAGGTAAGCAAGATCTTGAGGCAAAGGACTATCTTGTCACAGCTGATGATTCCTGAAGGATATCCTAAAGGATCTGCTCAAATACTAGTTTTTTATTGCTAATTAAGAACAGCTCCTGAAATGGGGTGAGGACTTAATAGCTGATGGCCCTTGTGCTCTGTTTTGCACGTAAGTTATCCTGGCCAGACCATTTGGACAGATCAGTCTTGGTGCTTGTGAGTAAATAAGCGTAAGAGTGAATTAAATCTATGGGAGAATAAATGTCAGTGGGTAACATCCACTCATCTGGAGATTTTGTAGGTAACTGTTATCTTCCCCTTGCCTAACATACTCAGTTTTATTGCACTGAGTTTCCTACAGTTGCGCCTTTAATTTGAAACCTCATAAAACACAGACTGTTTTCTCTTGGGTGTATTTTTGTATGTGTTTGTTGTCTATCATCATTTAAACTTGATTTGGCATTTTTGAGGCCCACTTACTCATTTTGGTTAGATTAACAGTTTTCCATGATTCCAAGTAACCTAAATAACTGCAGATTTTATGCCATGGTACTCAGTCACTCCAGTTTCTGGATAATTAACAACTAAACCATAACATAGGACCAAATCCATTGTTTAGAGACATTTTGCAGTTAACACTTTGCGATTAATGAAATTTATTATAATTGAATCAATCATTTAATCCAATATTTTGCCTTGTTTATTCTCATCAGGTTTTGATCTATGACTATCTGTATCTTAGGTTTTTTTGTTTGTTTGCTTCAGGCGGAATTCTTCTCTTACTTCAGGCTTTGAAATAACTTATTTTCTGTTGTCTGGATGAATAGATCCAGAGCAAGAACTAGACCATCAGCAGTAGTAGTTGTTCTGTTCTATTTCTTTTGTACATATTGCCTGGTATGACTTTTGCTTATTGTTTGTACTAGGATTAGATTTCCAAATTTGTGTGAGACTCCTATTTGATTCAAATAACTTCTTGAAGCTCATTGTTTCTTCCTAATGTTTTATTATATTTTTGCCAGCAATAAGCATGTTTTTGGCGACTCAGAGATTTTCTTAGCATGTAAGATATATCTAGGGCTTTTGCTTCCTTATTTTGGGCTTTAGGGACCTTCGTCATGTTACTGAAATCTCCTTTTTAATAGGGTATGTTTAAAGTTCAATAAGTTTAACAGGGAGAAGCATGTGTTGTGGGGCATGAACTCTTTGCATATATGCAGGGGCTCCTTATATTTCTTATTTTTACCTTACCAGTCCTACATTCTACCATTTTGCCATTGATTGTTTCAGAAAATAGCTTATGACATCTGTCACACACATGACAAGGGTTTCCATGGTTTGTTTCCCCCACTCTGCTTCCTCTGCCAAAAATTCTGCATGCATCCTGGATCCACCTTCCCATCACTCTTATTCTCCCTTCTCTTTCACTGTGTTGAATTGTCTTGAGGATTTGCCCATCATTCAGACCGGGGAGAAAACCAACTGGTGCCAGCCATGAATACATTCCAGCTCTTTGTTATAGCATTAAGGAATTTAGAAAATAACAAAGTTAAAGTTGATGCATAGCTGTGGATCTTCTACCTGGCATGTGTGCATAATTCTATGATAATTACATGATCAGATACTGTTTAATAAAATACTGTATAGCATGGTAAGACTGGTTTTGCGTTGCTATAAAATAGTGTTATTTGGGCATTGAAGTACCTGTGATGCTAGGCACCACACAAACACAGGCTGAGAAGATTATCTGCAATCCTAAATGTTTGCAATGTAAATATAATACAGTTGGAAAGAGAAAATATACACAACTAAGAGGGGAAATACTAGGAGTTGAGAGGGAACATTTGTACGTCAGGCATCCAATTTAAGTACCTAAATCGAAAGACTGATCTCCCTAGTCCATTTCCACAGCTTGTCCAGAGACTCCTTCAAAGGACAGTTTGGAATAGTTTAGGAGTTCCTTCATCAAAATCGCTCTCAACAGCAGCCTCTCTCCGTTTACTGCATAGGAGGATCCATCTCCTACATCCCACACTTGCCTACTTTAGATACTTAAAATTAGGTGGTGTGTATATACCTTCTTGTAACGCATTTTGCTCATAGGGCCTGTAGGGGATCTTAGTAAGCTGAATTTCAGAGAAGGCTTTGAAGAAGAGCAATGAAGTGTGTTTTCAAATATTTAAGGGAGTTTCCCTAAAGTGTAAGGTGTAAAACAGGAAAAGGTGTAAGAAGTTTGCTTGAAAATATGTGGGTGAGAGAGGAGCTGGAAGCTGGACTCCTGACAGTGAATGACAGGTGGGAGATATGAAGGGAAGAGATACAAGAAGCATCTCTGAATTATTTTCTCAGCAAGAAGTGGGGGATTTTGAAAGTGTTCTAGCCAAACATGAAATAATAAACAAATCGAACCGTATGATCTAACGGTCTTTTCAGCTTTATGTTTGCTGAAAATTGGCCTAGCTTCAAATGCGAGCAAACCACAGCTGGCTTCCTGACGGTGATTAAGGAACAATAGGTGTGGTGGTGATAGGCGAGGAAGGGCCTTGAAAGTGAAGACAAGTAACAGATATTAGAGGAGTCAGGGAGAGCTGTGGAGACAGTGACGTGTTCTCCAAGTGATCGACTAGGAAAAGAGTCTTCGCAGCAGTTTTCTGAATGAATGCAAGTGAGATTAGGCTGCGTTTCTCAAAAGCAGAGAGAAAAATGTTGCTGAATCAAAATGCGATGATGATGATGACCTGATTGAATGCTTCAGTTGATTGGAAGAATTAAGAAAAATACCATCTTGGAAATGTTGCGCTGAAAGTATCTGCAAATTATGAATATGAATCTTAGGATTTGGAGTAAATTTGGGGTCTAAGGTGATGCTAGAGTTATGTGTCTGAGCAGTAGGCAGGATGATGGTGTAGCTGTGCAGCTTTGTGTGTGTCACCAGCAATTAAGTCATTCATGTGAAAACCTTAAAGATCTGTCTTCAAATGTAATTGTATTGTTTATTATTTGGAGTTCTTCACTTCTGCTTCGCGCGTAATATTGTTTAGAATATTTCCCCACCTGCCACAAAGGACTGGACATTAATTGTTCAGTTTGATTTGTTATGTCGCAGTGGGGTGGCTAGCATGAAAAGGTGCGTTTTGCATTTGCTGGGAAGGCACTGATCTTTTCATTTGGTTTATAGTAATAAGGAACACCGGGTACAGTAATTTCTTTACAATTAAATTATTAAGTCAAGCCTTCTAATAACTGTACTCCATAGTACTTCAGTAATAAAATTAATTGATTCAGTTCCTTATTCTGGTCCTGCCTGATGATGTAAGAATTCTCCCCAGCAGGAGGAAGTTTTCAGTTTGCTTGAGGCTTTTATAGTCAGGTCCTGTACCAGCCGTAGTCATCCTTTCCTTCCCCCTTCAGCACGTCCCAGAACTCACAGGTTGGGCAGGGGGATTGGAGAAAGGGCAGAGGAAATAACATCTGCTCTTGGCTAATTTTCCACTGGCATATAGTCCTATGGGCATGGTAGCAAACAGGTGTGAATTAGAATTGTTTCTAGGCTTTTCTCACTTAAATCAGAGATGAGGCAACTTTAGTATCAGGGAGGCATAACCCGAAGAAAGAAAACAAACAGCTTTTTATTTTCTTTCTTGTTATTTTTATACTAGATACAGTTTCACCAGGTGTGGAAATATAAACTCTTAATGCATTTTTGCAACAGGAAGAAGAAAGATTGTCTTAGGTGTCTAGTAGTTAGATGTCCAGATTAAAATATTAAAGTATGTAGTATGCTCTGGGAAGAGAAATGTAAAAATTGCCTTTACTCGAAAATATAACTCTTTGGAAAGGAATTTGATATTAATAGCCCTTCAATAGTTTGAGGTTATTCAGAGAAAGAGCAGTGATGGCCAGATAAGGCAGTAAATGACCTTTTGCTTGGTAAAAATTCGTGAATTTGTGAGCAAGCACACTTCATGGCATGCCAGACATCTGCGGGCAAAAAGCGCAGTGTGTCTGCAGGATCCCGGCGGCTAGATGCTCACAGCCGGTGGGGAGAGACGAGGCGGGAGCTCAGGCGTCCCTCTGCTCCCCGCTGGCACGCCCGGCCCTGCGGCTGGGACCTCCGCCTGCACCCAGCGAGGCAGAGCCCTGCTGGGATGCGCTTTCTCCCCCTGCCCCTTACCGAGCGGCAGCCAGGTTTTAGTCTGTAACTTCCTGAGATAAAATAACCAAACTACGACACTATATTCTAAGTGTGGTCTTACTGGTTCTTTATCATGTACCTGTTTCTGACAGGCATGTGGAATACAAGTGGATGTTCAACATTAAAATGGAAATAAAGATTTTGATATCTATCCTGAGCTAACACCAACACTAAGAAGATAAAACCATTACCTTCTCCCACAAATTTTGGAAATCTGTCTTGCATATCTGTGAGTTTCCTCATATATAAGTAGTCTAAGTAAAGACAGTGTCACATCTCGGCAATAAGGGCGTCTTCATGTCCACATGCATAGTGAATAGAAAACTTTGTGTATAGTATTTTTTTTCCACCTAGAAATAATAACAATTTGAGTCCTTACCTCTCCATCAGCACTATAGACAAATCAACATCTCTTTCAGTGAATTTCAGGTGTTCATGTCCTCACTTACCTTGGAATAATTTTTAAACTTATTAATTTATTTCATATAAAGGATCTTGCTGCGTCTTAAGCTATCAAGTAGGAGAAGTAAAAGTAATCAGACAGTTGATTCTCCTGAACACTTTTTTTTCTTTGACAGAAAGTGTGTTTATATTGATTTGTCTGGTTACATGCTGATCTCTGAAGGCCTAACTCTACCATAGTAAAGGGAAGAATGGTATCATACTCCTGGACAACCTCATACTATCTTTGATCTGGCTATGTCAGAGACATAGTACCGGTGAAGGTGCAAGGTGTGGTGATGGAAAAGGAAGGTGCAAGATGCAGCAGAAAGCATGGACCTCTTCCTGGGGTGGATGATAAGTGCTGCTGCTGAAGTTCAGATGACACGATACTCCACAGTGTAGCCCATGGGTCTGTGTGCCTGTTCTGCCATAAATCTGATACTCTTGTAGTGTATTCACTGCTGCTGTTGCATGTTCCTATTGTATTAAAGCATGTATTTCAGTAGGCAAACCTCCTTACAAAGTAGACCTTTTTTTGAGACAGTACATTTTCTCATTGGCAATTGTGTATGATACTAGGTGTATGCTACCATGAGCCTTTATTAGTATGTTAGGGAGAAACATCAGCATAAAAAGTGACTTCATCTAACACACTGCCAAGCTAGAACTTCTCACAACCTTCAGATGGGCATAACAGTGAATGTTTTTATAGAAATAATATTACTTTCTGTCAATTTTACAGTGTTTTAAAATATGGTAAGATTATCTCATTTTAGTTTTTGTCACCATGTTACTAAGAGGCTAAAAATCTACATGTCTAGAAATGAAGTTGAAGAAGATAAAAATATCACCTTTATTGATTTTAGACTACTCTATTTAAAATAATAAAACAAATTATATATAAATATGAAAAAGCAGCAGCACACAGGAGGTGAGCAAACGCACTGCAGGTACTCGTGTTTGCCTGAAGGGGAATATGCTGGGATCAATTAATGCTGTATAAACCTCTTGATGTAAGATATCACTGTAGCCTTTCCTGTAGCTGCAGCGTTTTGTGGTAAAAATGTAAATCTTGTAATGGTCTAGACACTCAGATTATTTTTCTGGGTCTAGTTTGGTGTCTCTCTAATTAGAGTTGTGCACTATGGTACCTGATTTCGTCCTTTTTCTGTTTACGTATTTAGGCCCTAGTCCTGCCACTGGATTTGTTCAAATGGACCTCGATAGCCACGGGGCCTGACTGAGTTAATGGGACTCTGGATGACTGCAAGTTTCTACTTTGAAGATTTGATTGTAGGCCCGAACCTAAATTTCTATTTCATTCCCCTGTCTATTTGCCGCTAATTCATGAAAATTATCCTACAAAACGGTATTGTCTTTGAGTCTCATGCACATCTACTTTAGTAGCATTCAGACATGTAGGCTTGGGATGTTGTCAGACATGATTACAATATTTCTGTTGTCATGTGCCAAAAACTCATGATTGCCATGATTATTGTGTTACATTTTTACATTCAATGGCTTCCTACCTAAAATGGAGGAGATCATTACCTGTGTTTTCAATCGTGGTATTTCCCTTAACTCAGATTTTGAAGTCAGAGTAACTGTTGGAACTCTATTCAGGTCATTTTTAAAGATGTTGGTAAATTTGGTTTTTATTTGTTGCACATAAAGTACATCTATTTTATTTTATTTTTCAATGTGCTATTTTCTTAGTGGCCTACTATTACTGAAAGCTTTCAATATGATGATACACTGTGATATAGACCAATAAAATAAGTAGGAAAAGGCATTAACTTTTTCTAGCTCTCCTGTTGCTTTTCTATTTCCGTGGCTGTGCTTACATGACATAAGAGTGGGGATATTTTTATTTTTGTGAACCAGAGTGTATCTTTTGTTTACACTGAGTGTTGTTCCCTGTCCTATTCCATATGACTACGTTGCAGTTTCACTGAGTACTGAAGTGAAATAGCCCTGATAGAAGCTGGAAAGGACTTTGTGAAATTACCTTAAAAATAGAGTTTGAGGGGGGAAATGGATATACTCTATCTCTATGCATGTATAGACTTTTTAAAGCAAGTATGTAGCAATATAGGATAATTAACAGATGAAAAGATCCAAAACTTTCTCTGTATATAGAGAATCAGAAATACCTTCATTTTTTTCTTTGTGGGCTTATTACAACGATCTCCAAGAGCTTCACAGTATTCGATGAATTTTTGCGTATTCACAGATCAGCAGAAAAGCACCGTTGTCCTGTTTGACCAAGGAGAAAACAGAGCCACTCGTTCAGTCAGTAGTAAAGTCGATGATATTAATTGGGTTCTCCTGCCTTTTAACCTTGTGCCTCCAGGTCCCTTTCTCCCTCAAAAGCCAAAGCTTCCATTATAATCAACTGCTTTGCATTTCTACGTGAAAGGCCCAAGGTGTTTCGGTTTGGACTCCCAGAAAATCAGGAAGACAAGGTTGGTGGCCATCTGCCAAGGTACTTGGTCTGACTCGCTCCTCATTCACAGAAGCCGATGGCGAAGGCAGAGGCAGAACTGAGTGTTCCTGTGTGGCGTTCAACTGCCTTAACCACATGCCCATTGCTCTCTTCCTGTAGTTGTCTGTCTTGTTCTCTGCACAACTTCTAGAGCAAACACATATACCAACCTATAAATAATCTAATTCGATACACAACCCTGATTCATTTCCTGAGCAGCGTGTGTCCTGCACACACAAGGCAGCCACGGTCCTGTGGAAAAGTTTAGTAGAGTGGATGAGGCCAAATATTAAGGGTCTTAAGTATTTAAATTTTGCAATGAAATAACATTTTTTAATGTAGCTTGTTACAGCTATAGCTTGGAGTATTTTTAACAAGGAACAAGAAAAAATGAATGCTTTTAGATCTGGTTGAAACCATTTCCCTGTCTAGCATCCGAACGTGAATATTCAGCTCAGTGAAATACAGAACATCAGCTGGTAGGAGGAGGCTGGCTCCTCTAGGGAGGAAGGGAAGGAAGAAGGCTGGGTAGGAAACGCCATGGGTATACCCGGTTTGCCTTCAGTCTCAGGGACCATTTGTGGAGAGTTTACCCTAGCTTTTGTTTTCTCTTCAGCATTCCTAGCCCAAGAAATGAGTTCCTCCGGGGTTTCTCAGTGCAGTAAATGTTGGGGGGTGTGTGTGCTATAGGCTGCTAATAGGGTAAATAAATGGAAATCAAAGGTGGGATTTTTTCCTGTCCATGTTTATCTGTTGGAAAATAAGAGGAGGCACTTCTCAAGTCTCCCAGTTTTCTCCCAGATGAATTTCAGGGGCAATCCATATGATTCTTGATCTCAAAAATATGTAGCAAAAACTTTTATAATAGAAAAATATTGCTCTCAGCTTCCCCCTTTAACCTTTTTCTCAGTCAAACTGTAGTGGCCTGTTGTGTTTGTAAGCTACCAAGGATGATGTGTAGACTCCAGTGCCAGAGCAGTGGTGTTGGGAATCACAAGCTCATCTCTTTATCTTTTATGTTAGACTTGATTAGGATGATAGGTTTTTTTCAGAGAAATCTTGCCAGGCTATGGGCTAGGTTTCAGTTTTTGTTAATGTTTGGTGACTAGACTAGTGATTTGCTATGAGGAAAACAAAGAAATGTTTGTGCTTTGCTTTTACATATTTTTCTCCGGGTTATGCAGTCTTTTCCCACAAGTAATGCAGCAAATTCAGATGTCCTGTAAACAGCGTGGGAGATGATACTGAGATATATGGGTAATTAGGAAAATTTTGGTCAAGCCATTCACTGAAATTCATAAAAATCAAAACGCTTGCAAAAGTACATCAGTTCCACTGGCATTTTGTTGTAAAGAAAAAATGAAAACCCTGCTTTTAACACTTTTTTTTTTTTTAATAAGGATCAGTTTTCAAAGTTTCACAGCTGTAGAGAAGTTGTGGGAGCAGGAAGAGTCAGTCTTGATAGGGCAGAATCACCTTAAGCCAGTATCTCAACTCAACACTTTGTATCGTGAAACCATGGCCTGAAACTGCTGCCTGTCATATCAGATAATATTATCATCGATTTATTAGGCTACTTCATCTTATGCATTGTTTGTAACCTTTTGGCAGGGAATGGTTTTTCTTTTCTGGGTTTTTTTTTTTTGTTTTGGGGTTTTTTTGGGTTGGTTGGTGGCGGTTTGTTTTTTTTTCACCAGCACCTAATGTGAGGGAGTCCTAATCCATGACTTGGCTTCCAGGTACTAGGATAATACAAGTAGTAATCATGCCTGCTGCTAAAAATTTTCTGCCTTATTTCCATTTGCATTTGTTTGCCTTCAGCTTCCAGTCATTGATTCTCATTATGCCTTTCTCTGATGGATTAAAGAGCTCTTTACTACTCACTATTTTTTACCCAGGAAGGTGCTTTTACCCTGTAATCAAGTTACTTCTCAATCTTTTTTTTTTTTTTTTTAAAAGCTAAACAGATTGAGCTTTTTATGGTTCTCATTATTTTTTCATATTCTTGGATGACTTTTGTGGCTCTTTTCTATTCCTTCCCTAATTTTTCTATTAAAAGAGAGACATAGAACTGTATTTTACTAGTCACATACACAGAAGTAAAATTACTTCACTAGTTACTCCTGTGTTAGTATGGTCAGAAATGAATGTTTTCGCAAGGTCAGATAAAATAAACATCTATTTAATATGATTTCAACACATCTGAGTATGTAATTATTAGAGAACAGAAAAGGATGGATCATTTTAAAAACATTTAAATGCTTCATAAACTTCAAAAGAGCTATCAAATCAGCAAGAGTGGGTGTGCAGGAGGGGTTGCAAAAGTATTCGTGTTTGTGTTGAGGTTTTTAAGGAGATAGAAGTGAAATAAAAATAATAATCTTAATTGTGAAGCAACAATAACACATCAAAACCTTAAGTGCTATGGAAAACACAGTAAACATTCTTGCCAAAGTTTTGTAGGATTGAATGCAAAACCTATGTTAGTAACAGACTATCTGGGCCACTGAAAATAGAGACTGTGAATGGATGTGAAAATATGCATCCCTTACATCCGTTTCATCCCATAAGTAGCCACTTGCTTACATTTGGAAACCCTAGAACAGTTATGTGATCTGTTATGCTGTAAGAGAATAAATAACATAGTATTAAGAATTTCTTTTGTTATAAAAGCTATCTCCATTAAGTCATATAACAATTCAAACAATCAAAATCCACAGCTTCAAAGAGGCTATTGAAAGTTTTACTGCTTCAGTATTTCTTACCAAAGGACTGACTACTCATTTTGATTTTTATCCATACTTTAGGAAAATGTTGAGTTAAATTTACCCTGAGGAGACTAATCAGATCCCTGCCTGGTCAAAGCATCTTGGCCTACCAAGACTTTTATGCATATCAGCATCTGAATTGAATCCGCACTCCCAGATCCACACTTACCTCTCATGGAAACCATCACATTTTCATGAAATTGTACTACAGACTGTTTAAACTCTCAGCACTGCAGATCAGTTTAATTCAAGTTTGTCTAACGTTGTGTCTTACACAAATTTGAGATCATCACGTTGACTTTCTGTCTGAACTCTTGCTTTTTGACTTCTAAAAGAGTACGCCTTTCCTTTGTGGCAACATTCCCTCAGTGAAACTTGGGGCATATTCAATAAGGGGCTTAATTTGTTTCAACAAAATTAAAGTTCATGGAAACATGGTAAATAATGAAAAAAGGAGAATTAAAATAATGTAAAAGACTTAAAATCCTCTAAAACTCCTGAAAAAGGAGTAAAGGCGAATAAGGACAGAGTATAAAGTCAAATGGCCTCTAGTTAAGAAAGTACTGATCTAAATAGATTTAGACTACAAATGTGTGTTAATGAAAAAGTTAATGCTAAGATTTTGGTAGCACAGGGTGACTTGGGGTAGAAGTTGTCCCCCTGCGATGATGAGCTCACAGAGCCCTTTTGAAAACAACTATCTGTTGTTGGAAAGAGATGTGAGAAGTGGGCATTCCTTGAACGCCTTTTGGTACCACAGGCTTAGTCAATATAAAGTATGTAATTTCTTACATCCTAGGTTGCCTCAGTTTCTTCTCCTGAGTCTCCCAAGTCCTGGAATAGAACCCTTAAATAAAGGGAGATGATGGCTCTGGGAAAGAAGATGGTAGAAGAAACAGGATCATTATGATAGAAGCTGGAGACAGTCTTCGTAAGAATACTAGCATGACTTCATTTCTTTGAATGACCATGTAAGAGGTGATCCTCCTTCCTGAACAAGTAGTAAACTGGGACAGCTGTATGTAATGGTAGGTGTTTGACCAATGCAGCACCCACTGGAGTATAATATATACTGGATAGCCATTCTGGGGGTGGGGGGAGAGGGGTGGTGGCTCAAAAATTAGTTTCCCATTAAGTAATGCTACTGGTGAGTATTTGGTGAGCAGGTACAGTTGCCACAGTGCATTTTCCAGCTTATCTTTGCACAGGAGTATGGGGAAAAGGAGAGAAAGGGGACAGAAAGGAGAAGGGTGTAGAAAGGATAACAGTTTTTTGAAGCTTCTTCTGCTCTTCCAGGATATGTTCTTTGCCCTCCTTAAGTCATTCACTCTGATAACTTGTAGTACTTGTAATCTCCCGTGAGCACCATATCTCTTTGGGAAGTTAGCAAATTAATGAAGTTGCTGAAGATGTGGACAATTCCCTGAATGAATGAGAAACACTCAATTATCTACCATTGCGTTGTAAGGGATGAGATGGACACTACCCAGTGACAACCATATACACTTGGCTGTATTCAGCGAAAGGGCAAGACTGTCCTGTCAAATTATGCAAGTTCCTTTTTGAGCCATAAGATAATCATTATGTCCTCCAGCAGTTCCTGTAACTGCTTGTATGCAGTGTAGACATCATGGTAGATCTTGTGTAGTTACCAGATAGTGATGTGTGCTGCATCCTCTATTTCTTTGGATATCAGCATCCCATAAATTCACATTATTTTCCTGTCTTGTGGCGATAATACTGTGCTAGGATTTCTCATATCAGGGACTTGGTGTTAAGGTGTCTTCTACATATTCAGAAGCAGGTGGTTTAGCCTGTGTTGCAGATATGGATAGGGTCCTGTATAAAGGATGCTTGTATATTGTGTATTTTCAGAAAACACACAATATATAGATATTGTAGATATTATACAGATAAGGGAATAGTAGCTCTGTCCCAGCACTATACCTGGCTCAAGGAATCTTTTCAATTTAATGTGTAGGATTGAGGGCTATCTAAAGGAGTCCCATGTGTGAGGGAGCATATCTTGTTGAATCTTCTGGGCTGGATAAAGTAGGAAGGAAGGGAATCTCAGATATTTTTCATCACCTTAGGCCTGGTTGGATTCTGCCTGTTCAGGTGTAGAAGTCCAATAGTGGTGTCAGCATCAGAAGCTTACCTGCATCTAGACTGAAGTGAGGGAGGCTGAGTACTAATACCTTTAGAGGAGAGTGTCTGTGAAGGTGGAGAGCAGTGGTTTGGGTTTATTAGAAGCAGCTGATAACTCTTATCTTTGTGGTGGACTTGAGTATATGATCACATAAATGGTCTGGAGATTTTGGAGAGGAATTGAATATTTGATGCAATGTTTCCAGAAAGTTGAAGAGATAAGTGGATGTTGCACTGCATGTTGTGCTCTCAGCAAAGCAAACATCTCAACAGGTCAGTGATTTCAGAAATAGTGCAGTTCTGGAAGAAAGTTTCTTGAACTCTTTTTTGCTGTTGAAGGTGAACACAGTACCCATCTGTCTGAAACTCTGCATTGAGAGCTCCACAGAGGCACTTAAGGAAGTCATGTACTTATACATAAGGAATAAGATACTAAGGGAATCACATGTCATAATAGTAAATAATTTCCATTACTGTTGCCATGAAATGGTTACTTTCTATACACATTTTCACTGTGAAAAATGTTAGTGGCATATTGATCATCAAAAGAAAAGTCCGTACTGATGTATCTTCATCAGTTTTGCCCACTTCATGAGCTGAACAGTGTGGATATACACTTTTGCTATGGAAATATGTTTTCTTGGATACTTTACTGTGTTAATTCCTCAAAAAGCGTACAAATTTAAATGTTACCCATTTTATGGATAAAAGCACTGTGTAAGTACTGACCCTGATTTAAGAACGTAGCAGTTCTAGAAATGATGGAAGTGTCTACAGGGCTCACATGTCAACAAAAATCAGCTGGTTTGCACATGAAGCCTGGCAAGGAAGTCACTGCAGCGGCACCGGTGTCATCCCAGCTCCCTGCCTGCCTCTCCCAGACCACTTCCTGTCGTCAGCCGAGGTTACCTTGTCTGGCTGCTACTTCTCCTCAGTTACCACTTACTCACACATCTAGAGTAGCCAGCCACTCATCCACGCTGAAAGGACAAATGGCCTTCTGAAACCCTAGATAGTGCACGCTAATAGAAGAGAGCCAGCAATATATGCAGATTACTTGACGCAATCTGAGCAAATCCAGACAGAAAGGTAAAGCAAAGCACATTCCATGCATTGTTACTATTTGCAGCCATGCGAAGTCTCATTTCTTTGAATGGAGTCTTTCTCTTCCCGAAATTATTTTAAGGAAATATTTGAAGTATGTCCTGAAGATTTCAAATAAGACACTGGAGGAAAAAATTGGTTATAAGTCTGCATAAGTCTGCATCTAATAAGCAACTGAGAATTGTGTTCATCTGGGCTGCATACAGGCTGGCGCTGCAGCCTCAGGAAAAGGGCCAGTGCTTTTTCCGAATATGCTGCGAAAAATCTACCTGCTGTACGGCTGGAAGTGTTCGAAAGCAACAGTGACAATCTAAATCATCAGCAGCTCCATCATAAGTACATGTGCCCAGGTGCCTTGTCTCTGCAGGTGTTTTGCTCTCGTTTTGAGCTGAAAATGTAACATTTTTTGTTGAGAAAGGCTTTCAGATCTCATTAAAAATAGCCTAATAGTAGCTTTGGATTTGACTGACAAGCTAGGTTTTGATGTGCCGTTTTCGCTGTAATACTGTCTTAATTTTGACCGGAAGAAACAATGATCTTGTTCCTTGGGAGGGAGGACAGAGTGACAAAATGCGGAGGTCCAGTGACAACACTGAAGCTCTTCATTGTCAAAGTGAGCTACGAAATCATCTGCCTTCCAGCCAAAACCACTGGGGAGTAAGCACAGAAAGCAAAATTGGCAAGAGAAGGTGGTGGCATGGAACAGCAACCTTCTTGCCCCAGGGGAGGTGTGCTGTCCCGTGTCCTGTGTCTCCTGCGTCTCATGGAATTGGTGCAAGTTCCTTTTCTCACCTCTGTCAGCAACCACAGCGCTCAAGTGGGCAGAGACTTTCTAAGGTCTGGCTCTTTATATACTGTGGCTTCCTCGAAAATTCTGCTGGAGGAGTCTCACCAAGGTTTTTCACAATGTTATTTTGGGAGCTGAGGAGAAAGGAGTTCCCCCCTCTGCATCTATCTCTTGGTCAGGCTTCACTGCCAACCAGGTGGTCTCTGTAGTCTCTGCTCCTTTCAGATTCTCCATCCTTCTTTGTCTTTGCTAGAAGTCTTCAGTTATGAGCTACATGGGGGATGATCTGAAGTGAGAGGATAATTTTAAATAAATAAAATAAAACTGTTTTCATCATTCAGCTGGAACTTTTCTGTTCCTACTCAGCAATATGCTGTTTAGAAGAACAGTTCTGTCTTTGGAGAGGCCTTTCCCTGTTATCTCTAAAGAAAATGGAAAACAAAAGGATGTTTTAAAAAAAGGTTAAGAATATATAGCTGATGTTTCCATCCAAGTTCAGCTTGCCTTGCATGGAAAAGAAGTTGAGCCAGAAGATTCCTTACAAACATTTCCATATTGTAAAAATTGAAGTATTTGAAAACACATATCTAATAGAAATCATAGTCTTACTCTTTCTTTGCAATATGACATCCAATCCGTGTAACTTTTCCCAAAGTATACTCTAGTTTGCAAAACACCAAAATTACTAAATAGGGTTTTGAAACTTCCTGTGCAGCTACATACTTTTTTTGCCAGACCAGTCATATGGGGCTGTTACGACCCAAATATTCTGTGGACAAAGCCTCTGTGCATGAAGTCGAAGATGGCTTGTGTTATCCAAATGATCTCAGTGACTGCACCTGTCATGTGGAGTGTAATTTAAAACACATTTGGACTTCAGTAAGGTTTGCAGAAGAAGGCCTGTTTGTAAAGTATCAGAGGGGTTGTGGCACAGCATGAACAAGAGAAGAAACATACACTGCTTCCGTAAAAAATGCTACTGTCTGCAACTGATGAGTAAATTATTTTTATTTCTGTCATCAAAGGCCGCAGAAGAAACCCACTAGAATATGGAAACCTGTACAGGCCTTAGCATATAATTAGTAGAGATGAAGGAAAACCTTTACAGGAATGTGTCATGTAATCAGAACTTCCTCATCGCTCGCCTTTTACTAAATTGTTGGCTCTAGACAACAGCTGGGAATAAATGCCTTCCTTTTCCTTCCTTTCAGGTCTGGTTTTCATGGAAGAAACTGTAAAGAAGTTCAGTATGTGCAAAGCTATCAGCTCCTGCACGCTAGGCCACATAAATGCTTGTGCTTTTTACAATTTTCCTCTGCTCCATATTCTGTGTAAAGGTTTAAACTTTAAGACACAAACCAGCCAAAAAAAAAGACTTTCCTTAAGGCAGAAACATTAGTGTTCCTCACTGTTCATGTATTTTCACATGATTTCAGATAGCAGAACCGCTGTCTTCATGTGTCCATCGGCACTTCTTCGCAAATGAGGCAGTTTTAGAATTAGGGTCATTGCTTAGAAGGATCTTTGACTTCCATAAAGCACCCTGCCTTGCCAAACAACTGATAATTGCAATAGAAGATTTGGAATTTGTTTGCCTTCTCACCAGCAATATCTTGAAAGAAGCGCCAGCTTGAGAAGGAGGAATGTTAGGAGGCAACAATCGTAACCAAGCAGCAGCAACTGGCTTGGGCATTGGATCCAGAACAGAAATTACTGGACTCTGGATTAACTAAGGGGATCAGATGATAACTAATACAAATATTCTGTCAGCAGATATGTAAAAATGTGTATGATTTGTGGGGCCTGTTCCTCAGCCGTGAGGGGCCCAGTTAACTTAGGAAGACTTTGAGGAGAGATCAGTGTTCTCTTGTATGAGAGAATCGCCAGAGAGAGCAAGGGTAGAAAGTCTGAACAACACTCAAAAGAAGCCCTGGTATAAACTTCTTGAATGATAAGTTGCCCTGCTGGATGTTCAGATGCTTATTGGGAGGTGGTTTACATCTTGTGGGGCTGAACAGCTCTCAGCTTAATTTATCTTAACATGTGCTGCCAGCTTTCTAAACAGGAACCTATTATATCGTATATAGAACCTTATATATTACTTCCATGGGACTTAATGGTACTGTGCGCAAAAGCGTATTGAAAGAAGTAAGCCAGCGAGGAAAAAAAATGCAGTTTTTGTTTCACATCGTCCAATATGACACAAATGTCAACGTGACACTGAGACCAGTCATCGATATGTAGCGCTCCAGACTGAGACTTAGTGTAGAGTGTCACTGCACTCCATCCACTATGATGACCCTTTCTAGCAGATCAGCACCCATGGCCTCTGCTAGGGGATCTGCTCACTTGAGAGTTACTTCGGTTGTAACAGTGTCTTATAAACATTTTAGAAATACACCCCACTTAAAGAAGGAAGAATGAGCACAAAGATTTGTCCGAGGATCATCAAACAGTAAGTCTGTGGCAAAGCCCATCTCTCGCAGCCTCTTCTGTGGCTTGATTCCTAGCAACGAACTGTGCAAAGTGACCCCTTGGGTGAAGCTTCACAGGATTTTATCACGACTCTTTTACTGATACAATTGAAATGATTCAACCCACCCAACATGGATGCAAGTAAGTAGAGAGTTGAGCCATCCCAGCATAAAACTGTCTGCAGTAAGCTAGTACTAGTATAATTATATTGGTTTCTTTTTAATCACATTCGTATCTAAAGAAAGAGGAAGGTAGTCTATTGAACTTAGGCCCGGTTGCACTGGAAATTGGTACAATTATAAATTTGAGATGTGGGTTTGGGGCTTTTTTAAAATTCTCAGTATTTGTACAGCTTATCATTTGTTTAAGCCTAAAGTTAATAGACTAGTATTCTCCAAGTTTCCCTCTTACTAAGAACTAAACAAGCAGAGTTGGGCTGAATGAAAAGGTACATGGAATTATTATTCTTGAATGTAGGGGCACGTTTTTCTTGGGACCTTAAACATGACTTCCTAGGATTCACTTTTCACTGTAGTTAATTCCTGCTACTCAATGCTATTAGCAAAGAAAAGATAGACACTTTATCAATTTGTTTATTTTGTCAGATGATAATACTTAGATTTTATTATTGGCCACAAATGTTCATGTGTGAATAGTTGATTTTGGCAATCTACTTAATTATCACGTTCTCTTAAAATCTTCTTCTATCCATGAAGTTTTGGAAGGGTTGCGGTCTGGCAGATGAGGATTTGTCCTGTTTTCACGTTTAGGCGGCCTACAAAACACTAAGGATCGTATGGACCATCTCTTAACGTTACCTGCTACTCATATTGCCAGCAGTTAACAACAGTTATGAGGTAAGAACAGTTTTTAATATGTACATCTGTGTAGCTCTCATCATTCATGTTTCTGCTACTTCAGTAAGTGCACTGGTAACACCTTTCAGGGAAGGTCAGTGGTTTTGGATTTATCACAACAGTGCTCCTCCCAGCATTGTTTGCACCAGTCGATGTAAACAGCAGAGCAGATGTAAAGGGGTATTCCTTCTGTTCCATAGTCCTCCATAGATGATTCATACAGTGCAAATGACTATAAAAAAAGCAGGGAGAGGAGGGGCAACGAAGGGCAGGTGAGATGTGGCCCAGACTGCCAACTTTCTGCTAGCTCAGCCTGCCTCTGCACTGGGATGCCCAGGCTGGCGCTCGGGGCGTTGATCCAGGAGCGCTGAGAACTGGAGGGGCTACCCGGCCTGCTCCTTGTCACCCAGGAGGTTATGAAGAGAGCCAAGACCTTCCGATTCTTGTTCTTACAGATAATTTACTAATTTCTGGGGAAAAAAAAAAAAACA